>NC_056727.1:725285464-725318168 GCF_019279795.1 Protopterus annectens | reverse complement strand
TCTACATTTATGGTAGGTACAAAACTGTACTTTGTGTATCTACCATAAATGTAGATGTTCGAGTGTATTCACTCTTGCAGTCCAGGTTACCCACCCACCATCCCCCTTTTCTTTGCTGGGACTTATCTGCACTTGTCTATCCTATCAACCTATTTGGTGTATTTGCTTGTAGATGAAGGAAATGTTATTTTTGTGCATGCATTTTTATTGGTATATTTTTCTGCCTACCAATTTGGGGGCACCTGACATCTGGGGCAAGAAAAACTGAATAAAATGGCATCGGCTGCATCTTTTATACCCCTGGCGCACTGATGTCAGGGAAGAGGCGACAGCAACCGACGCCGGACCTATGCTTTGGAATTCTGGCCGACTGAGGGTAGCCTGCCAGCAGGATAACCCAAGAGTAATGACTGCAACAGTGAATACACTTGAACATCTACATTTATGGTAGGTACACAACTGTACTTTTGTGTAGTCATGTCTGAGCAAGCGAACGCAAAAGGGAACCATGAATATTTATCAATAATAGTAATCACTTAAAATCTATAATCAGTCTCTCAAAAGGTTGGGTGGCCTTTCTGAGCATGATGTTTGTAGTATGCAGAACAGTTTTGAAGATGTCCTTCAAGAATGCAACTGCAGTCCTTACATAAGGGTTTTCCTGCCTCAGGCAGCCCTCGGTCTGCCGGATTCCAAAGTCTGGGTCCGGCGTCTGCTAATGTCGCCTCCTCCCCGACGTCGGAGCGGCTGGGGTATAAAAGCATCAGCAGACACCATCTTCCTCAGTCTTTCTTGCTGCGCGGTGCCTGAAGCAGAAGCAGCTCGCAAGTGCCGGTTGGTCAGCTCCTGTGTTTTACGTATCCGAAGTCATCAAAAAGCTAAGTACCCCTTTGGGGAACCTTTTCTTGCCTCAGCCGATGTCAGATAAAACTGCAAAAGTTAATAACTGTTTGTCTTGTGATAAACAAATACCTCATAAGGACTTCCATTCCTACTGCCTTCCCTGCCTTGGCCCAGGCCACGACGTCTCGGCCTGTGCTTGCTTCAATAAGCGCACACTCAGGCGCTGGGCAGAGTTTGCTGAAGACTTTTTTGGCGAGAATTACTCATATACGATGCCGTCGGAACAACCGACATCACATATTTCCAAAAAACGGAAAGACCGGGACTGACATTCTTGGCCCGCGACTTCCACCGACACCACGCCAAAAACTACCTCGAGTGCATCAGTCTCTTCTGAGGCGGTTATTCCACCGCTCCAGACCGACGACACCGCTTTACCATTCACTTCGGCCCCGGAGCCTACGCCGGTGCCGGTTGTTGATTTCCCTCCAGAAACTGAAGCCCAAGATTTGCCCGAGACCATACCGGTGGACAAAGTTACCCCAGCATGTGGGGCGGCTAGGCCTCTGATGTCCATGTCTATCAAGGTCTACACACGTGCTAAGGCTTCCAGCCAGGCTAAGTCTGACCCTCCTAAATGTTTGCCTCAGCCCACTACTGATAAACAGATCATGACTTTAGCTGCAGATCTAATTTCCTTAATCAGAGGTTCTCAGGCTCATCCTGACAGAGGTTCTCAGCCGCCTTCAGACAAAAGGCCCAGGGTTGAGCAGACAGACACACTTTCTTCAGATGAAGCCTCTAGTGAATCTGATCACTCAGATACCCAGGAAGAGTCCTTCCAGGCCTATGAGGATTCTGATGTGGAGGAATCCATTCCTTCTGCCTCTCCTCCTGAGGATTTTTCTTTTGGGGAAATTCTCCACTCCATGAGAGAGCATTTTCAGTGGCAGAGCCAGGAATTGTCCGACTCCAGGAAACTGCTTCGTACCTTTCTTAAGCTTCCCCAGCACAGGCCTTTAGCTATCCCTCCAGTGTTAGATGTATTGGATGATGTGTACTCAGATTCGAGTGCTTCTCCTGATTCTCTCCCTCCTGCTCCTGTCAAGCCAGACAGATATTACAGGGTTCCTGAAACTCATAAACATCTCTTTAAGGCCCATTCTGTTGATCTAGAAACTATTTCCCAGGGGCCCAAAGGAGTGGCCACATCCACGGCCAAGAATCCTTTGCCCGCAGACAGGGAAGCTAGGTCCTTGGAGAGGTGGGGAAAAAAAGTTTATACCTCAACCACCCTTGCCATGAGGGCCCTTAATTGCCTTTTTCATATGTTTCAGTATCAGGATTTCTTGATGGATGACTTACAGAAAAAGTTAGCCTCTCCTGAGCCTTTAGATAGAAAGGCCTTGCAGGATTTGGTTCATAATTCACAGCAGGTTAACAATACACAGCAGGTTAACAATCATTTTCTTCAGTGTGGTTATGATGCATTGGAAGCTTCATGTAGGGCAGCTATGACAGGGGCCGTCATCCGTAGACATGCATGGTTGAAAGAACAGGCATTGCCAGATCATGTTAAAGTAAAGCTTCTAGATGCACCTCTGGAAAAACACAAGCTATTTGGTGCTAATGCTCAGGATGTGTTGAAATCAATTGAGGAAAAGGCTAAATCAGTGCAAACAGTCAAAGACTTCCTCCAGGTTCAGCCACCAAGGTTCAGCAGGAATTGGCCTTCTAAAAATTGGGCCTTTCCAGACACTGACAAGTTTCTAAGGGGAAAAAACAGGCGTGCCCGAGGGAGAGGACAATACCGAGGCTCCTACAGGGGTCGCCAATGGCAACCGACTAATCAGAGAGGTGGCGCAGGAACTTCTACTGCCCCACAGGGACAATCACAATGACTTGACTTTGACTCCGCTGACCAAGGCTCAAAGAGAAGCACCTTTAGGCAGAAAATTATCCTTATTTTCAAAGAATTGGCACGTTTTAACAAGGGACAAATGGATTCTGGACATAATAGACCAAGGCAACAGGTTCCACTTCCATACTTTACCAACAAGACAAGGCATGCCAACCCTGCCACAAAATTAAAGGGCAGAGGCATTCGTACAAGTTTCAAAGCTGATACAAATCAAAGCAATAGAAAAGGATGTCCTTCAAGGATGCATCTGCAGTCCTAACAAATGGGTTGTCCTGGCCTCAGGCAGCCCTTCGGTCGGCCGGATTCCAAAGTCTGGGTCTGGCTTCGGCTGGTGTCGCACTTCACCTGACGTCATAGCTGCAGTTCAGCGGGTATAAAGGCATCAGCCAACACCATTTTCCCCAGTCTTTCTTGCCGCGTGGCACCCGAAGCAGAAGCTGTTCGCAAGTGCCGGTCGGTCAGAACCAGAGATTGCTACTACCGAAGACTTCTAAAAGCTAAGTACCCCGTTGGGGACTCTTTCTTGCCTCAGCCGATGTCAGAAAAAGTGAATAACTGTTTAACTTGTGGGAAACAAATACCTCATAAAGATTACCACTCTTACTGCCTGCCTTGTTTAGGCCCAGACCACGACGTAGCAACTTGTCTAGCCTGTGCTTCCTTCAACCGACGGACACTTAGACATCGGTCGGAGTTCGCAGAGGAGTTTTTCGGCTCCGCTTTTGCTTATATCATGCCGTCGGAGACTCCGACTTCACAATTAGCTAAAAAGCGTAAGGAAAAGGACCGACACTCACGGTCCGCGGTTTCGGCCGAAACCACGGTTAAGCCAACCGCGAGTGTCTCGGTTTCGGTCGAAACCGAGTCCTCGGTTCTTCCTTCGGCCGAAAGCATGCCTCCTTCTACCGAGGCCTCTTCCAGCATGGCTGAATCTGCTACGGAAAATCCACCTGCTCTTACAGTTTCACAGGATTTATCAGATACTATCCCCTTAGAGGTATCTACTCCTGCACGTGGAGCTGCTAGGCCCCCTGCATCCATGTCAATTAAGGCTTTTGCCAGGGCTAAAGCAGCTAGATCTTCAAAGGCCGTGCCTGCTAAAACCCCCTCTCACAGGCCTAGCCCTAGTACTCAAATGCTTAGTCTAGCAGAGGATCTCATTTCTTTGATCAGGGGAACCCAGTCTCATCCTGACAGGGCCTCTCACCCACCTCCAGAGAAGAGGCCTAGAGCAGAGCCCCCTGAGCCAGTTTCTTCAGATTACTCATCGGATGATCCAGAAAACACAAATCCTCCAGAAGGCCCTTATTCTCCATATGAGGACTCTGATGCAGAGGATTCCATACCTTCTGCCTCTCCTCCTGAGGAATTTTCTTTTGGGGAAACCTTGCATGCTATGAGGGAACAATTTCAATGGCAGGGCCAGGATTTTTCAGACTCTAGGAAAAGGCTTGGGACCTTTTTACATTTACCACAGCATAGGCCTCTAGCTATTCCTCCAGTACTTACAGTTGTGGATGATGCATTTAATGATGCTTGTACTGCCCCTGACTCTCTGCCTCCGGCCCCTGCTAAGCCCGACAGATACTACAGGGTTCCGGACACACATTATCATTTGTATACGGCTCCTATTGCAGATCCTGAAACCATTTCACAGGGCCCCAAAGCTGTAGCAGCTGCCTCTGCCAAAACCCCCCTCCCCTCTGAAAGAGAATCTAGGGCATTGGAGAGATGGGGTAAAAAAGTTTATACTTCTGCTACCCTTTCGGCTAGGGCCTTAAACTGTCAATTCCACATGTTTCAGTATCAGGAATTTGTTAGATCAGCTCACTAAAAAACTGTCCTCGCCTGAGCCTTTAGACCGTAAGTCCCTTCAGGATTTGGTGCATAACACTCAGCAGGTCAGTAATCATTCCTTAAAATGCGGCTATGATGCACTGGAGGCTTCCTTTAGATCAGCTATGACTGGTACAGTGATCAGAAGGCATGCATGGTTGAAAGAACAATCCTTACCAGACCATGTGAAGTCAAAGCTTCTAGATGCTCCCATGGAAAAGCACAGTTTGTTTGGTTCCCCTGCACAGCAAGTGTTGAAGAAGGTGGAAGAAAAAGCTAAATCTGTCCAGACAGTCAAGGATTTCTTACAGGTCCAGCCTCCAAGGTTTAGTAGGAACTGGCCTTCCAAGAATTGGTCCTTTTCAGACACCACCAGAGCACAGAGAAGCAGAAATAGACGCCCTAGAGGCAGAGGTCAATCCAGAGGTGCCTACAGGGGACGTCAGTGGCAGCCAGAGAACTACTGCCACAGATCCAGCCACTACCACTTCCACAGGACAATCACAGTGACTTGGCTCTGAAACCGCCTACCAGGGAACAACTGGCAGCACCCTTAGGCGGAAGGCTAGCCTTATTTTCAGTAAATTGGCATTACATTACAGGAGACAAATGGATTTTACAGACAATAGACAAAGGCTACAGGTTTCACTTCCATACTCTTCCAAGGAAGAGAGGAATGCCAAACCTACCTCCAAACCAAAGGACAAACGCTCTACAGCGAATAGACCACTTACTAAGGATGAGAGCTATAGAAAAGGTACCGGCTATGGAACAAGGACAAGGATTCTATTCAAGGCTTTTCCTAGTACCAAGAAAGGAAAACCAATGGAGACCTATCCTCGACCTGTCCGCTCTAAACACGTATCTCATTGTTCCAAAATTCAAAATGCTGACCCTACAGCAACTTCTTCCCATGCTGGGCAAGGAGTCTTGGCTGGTGACTCTGGATCTCAAGGAGGCATACCTGCACGTCCCCATACGACCAAATTGCAGAAGATACCTCAGATTTCTTGCAGGATCAGACCATTATCAATTCTCAGCATTGCCTTTTGGCTTATCTACTGCGCCCAGAGTATTCACGAAATGCCTGGCATCAGTAATTGCTCATTGCAGGCTTCAGGGAATTCAAATTTATCCATACCTGGACGACTGCCTGTTACAAGCGGACAGCAAAGACAAATTAACAACAAAAGACTTGAAAAAGGTTATTCACCTGCTACAAGCCCTGGGATACACAGTCAACACAAAAAAGTCAAGGCTGATACCATCCCAAAGGATAACCTTCTTGGGTGCAGAACTGGATACATCAAACCAGATGGCATTCCTCACAGAAGAAAAACAGAAGAAGCTACCACTCTATTTCATGGCATTAACAACGCAGAACCAGCTTACAGCAAGGAAAATCCTGCAAACCCTGGGTTACATGGCATTCTGCATGCCAGACTACATATGAGGAAATTGCAATGGTACCTGAGGAATTTATGGTCTCAGCACAAGCACAGCCTAGAAACCCAAATTCCAATAATTCCATGCCTGAAGCAAGAATTCCAGTGGTGGGCCCAGGCCTGTCAATTGAACAAAGGACTGCCCTTCCACTGGCCTCACCCAAGCCAGACTATCACCACGGACGCCTCAGACCTCGGTTGGGGGGCACACATGGTGGACAAGTGCATACAAGGCTTATGGACTCCAGACCAGATGAACCTACACATAAATCAAAAAGAGATGCTGGCAGTAAAACAGGCAATTCAGACATTCAGACCATTTCTTCAACAGGGTCATTGCTGATAAGGATGGACAACACCACAGTTATGTGGTATATCAAAACAGGGAGGCACACATTCATATCCTCTATGCCGGATGGCAATGGACCTCTGGAATGTGGCCCTGAGCCTCAACATTCAGCTCCACGCCATATTTGTGCCAGGAAAAGAAAATATACTAGCAGACATCTTAAGCAGAACCACCACGGATGCCCACGAATGGATGCTACATCCAGACATCTTCAAAACCATCACAAGGAAATGGGGACTGCCAGAAATAGACCTGTTCGCATCCCCACACAACCACCAATTGAAAAAATTCTGCACAAGGGCATACCACCCACTTGCTTGGAAGGTGGACTCCCTATCCTTCAGTTGGGAAAACCTGACAGCATATGCATTCCCACCTCTTCCTTTGATGTACAAAGTGCTACTGAAGATCAAAGAAGATCACCTGAGGATCATCTTGATAGCTCCAGACTGGCCGAGGCAACATTGGTACCCGCTACTGAGGAGTATGTCCCGGGAACACGCATGGCCTCTACCCCTACTACCTCTACTGCTAACGCAGAACAACTTCAAAATCCTGCATCCAAATTTGAAAACACTGCAGCTAGCTGCTTGGAACATTACATAAGGCAAAATAACCCAGATTTGTCTCAAAGGGTTAAAGACATTATCTTGGAGGCTCGCAGGCCCTCAACAAGGAAAACTTATTCAGCTAAATGGAAAAGATATCTCATTTGGAGTGCAACAAAAGGAGTAGATGCATCATTGGCAAACATAGCTAACATCCTGGAATACTTAGCAGAGCTTTTCCACAGTGGTCTGTCTTACTCCTCCATTAAGATTCATGCATCAGCAATTTCAGCAGAATACAACATGGATCCTCCAGTCTTTTCTCAACCTCTACTCAGGCAGTTTCTCAGAGGAATTAAAAATGTAAAGCCACCAAGGAAACCACCATTGCCTACTTAGACTTGAACTTTGTGTTAGAAAAATTGACACTTCCCCCTTTTGAACCAGCAGCAACGGCAGAATTACAGTACTTATCTTGGAAAACTGCATTCCTGCTTGCAATCACTTCAGCTAGAAGGGTTTCTGAATTACAGGCATTAATGGCAGTACAACCCTTCCTTATCTTCCATCAGGATAGAGTGTCCATGAGAACTAATCCTACCTTTATGCCAAAGGTGGTCTCCAGGGTATCATTAAACCAAGCAATACACCTACCAACATTCTTCCCAACCCGCAGAACAGGGGAAAGATTGCTGCATACCTTGGATGTACACAGACAATTGCGCTACTACCTGGACAGAACCAAGAACAATAGAAAAACTGACCAGCTTCTGGTAGCATATGCAACAGGAATGGAAGGAAAAGCAATTTCAAAACAAACAATCTCAAAATAGATAGGAAATTGCATCAGATTTTGTTACTCTTTTCATGGAAAAGCAACTCCAGAAAACATCAGACCTCACTCCACAAGGGCTACAGCCACTACTACAGCGTTCCTACGAGGAGTGGCTACCAAAGACATTTTAGAGGCTGCTACTTGGAGCTCCGTGCATACATTTGCCAAGCATTATAATCTACCTTTATACTCCAGATCCCGAGCAGGTTTTGCCACTGCTGTTTTGCAAGGGATCTTAACTACACCATAAACTCTTAGTGCCTCCTTAGTGCCTCCTCCCCCAGTTTGGCTATGGTATTCTACCCATTTGTTAGGACTGCAGATGCATCCTTGAAGGACATAGTACAGTTTTGTACCTACCATAAATGTAGATGTCCGAGAGGTATGCATCTGCAGTCAGGATTCCCCTCCCTCCTTCCCCTCTGTGGTACTCCTAGGGTATTTGCCCATCTTGTAACTAGCTGGGGGAATCTATTATGGTGTATTTGTTTGTATATATGTATATACATGTTTATTTCTATTTGCTCTCTATTGTTTGGAAACATTTGCATTTATCCAAATTTAGCCTTCCTAGAGGGCACCTGGCATCTGGGGCAAGAAACACTGAGGAAAATGGCGTCGGCTGATGCCTTTATACCCGCTGAACTGCAGCTATGACGTCGGGTGAAGTGCGACACCAGCCGAGGCCAGACCCAGACTTTGGAATCCGGCCGACCGAAGGGCTGCCTGAGGCCAGGACAACCCATTTGTTAGGACTGCAGATGCATACCTCTCGGACATCTACATTTATGGTAGGTACAAAACTGTACTTTCCTCTTCAGGAACAAGGCCAGGGATTTTACTCAAGACTGTTCCTTGTTCCAAGAAAAGAAAAGCAATGGAGACCGATACTGGACTTGTCCGCTCTAAACACTTTTCTCATTGTACCAAAATTCAAAATGCTGACGCTACAGCAACTCCTTCCCATGCTGGGCAAGGGGTCTTGGCTGGTTACTCTGGACCTCAAGGAGGCATACCTGCATGTTACTATCAGACACAGTTGCAGAAGATACCTCAGATTTCTTGCAGGTTCAGATGATTATCAATTCTCAGCATTGCCTTTTGGCTTATCTACTGCGCCCAGAGTATTCACGAAATGCCTGGCATCAATAATTGCACACTGCAGACTCCAGGGGGATACAAATATACCCTTACCTGGACGACTGCCTTATACAAGCGGACAGCAAGCAAGCCTTGACAAAAAACTTAAATTATGTCATTCACTTACAGGCTTTGGGATACACAGTCAACTTTCAAAAATCAAGACTACTGCCATCCCAACAAATAATTTTTCTGGGAGCCAAACTAGACACAGAATCACAAATGGCTTGCCTCACAGAAGAGAAGCAAGAACAATTACCACATTACTTCGAAAGCCTAGCAAAGCTCACCCAGATGACTGCAAGGAAAATCCTGCAGGCCCTGGGTTTCATGGCATCTTGCATTCTACTGATTCCACTGGCAAGACTACACATGAGAAAACTGCAGTGGTACCTAAAAAGTTTATGGTCTCAACATAGCCACAACTTAGAAGCAATTATCCCACTCATCCCATGTCTACAAAGGGAATTTTTGTGGTGGGCCCAAGCAAGCCAGTTAAACAAAGGTATGCCTTTCAACAAAACTCAAACAAGCCAAACCATTACAACAGACGCCTCAGACCATGGATGGGGGGCGCACATGGAGGGCAGATGCATTCAAGGGCAATGGAACCCCCAGGAAGTGCATCTACACATCAATCAAAAAGAGATGTTAGCAGTAATTCATGCAATCGAGGCCTTCGGAAAATATCTTCAACAAGGTCAACTGCTAATAAAGACAGACAACACCACTGTTATGTGGTACATAAACAAGCAGGGAGTTACTCATTCTTACCCACTTTGCAGACTAACAATGACTCTTTGGGAAAAGTCCCTGAAACTGAACATACAGCTGCAATCCCAGTTTGTTCCAGGCAGGGACAATGTTCTGGCGGACAGTCTAAGCAGAAACATCCTGGACCCACACGAATGGATGTTGCATCCAGACATTTTTGCACAAATAACTCATGCATGGGGGAGGCCGGACAATAGATCTCTTTGCCTCCCACCTCAATCATCATCTGAAAAGATTCTGATCGAGGTCACACCATCCACAAGCCTGGAGAATAGATGCTCTCTCCTTCAGCTGGAACTCTCTAACAATCTATGCATTCCCACCTCTACCATTAATGACCAAGGTGTTACTGAAGATCAAAGCAGAACAACCGAAAGGCATCTTAATAGCTCCAGATTGGCCAAGACAGCACTGGTATCCATTACTAAGGAGCATAACTTGCACCAAGCCGTGGCCCCTGCCTCAATGGCCTCTACTCTTGACTCAACACAATTACAGGATGGTTCATCCCAACCTGCAAACTCTGCAACTGACAGCTTGGAGGGTTCCATGACTTCTCCCCATATCTCTCTCTCCAAGGAAGTTCAACAGATATTATTGGAAGCACGCAGACCTTCCACCAGAAAGACTTATTCAGCCAAATGGAAGAGATTCAACATCTGGAATACCAACAAGGGTCAGGATGCATCAGTAATGAGCATCCCACAGATACTGGAATACTTGGCAGAATTGCTGCATAATGGACTTTCCTATTCTTCCATAAAAATTCACGCTTCAGCAATTTCAGCAAAATACAACACTGATCCACCTGTGTTTTCACATCCTTTACTAAGACAATTTCTAAGGGGGATAAAGAATATCAAACCTCCCAGAAAACCACCAGTGCCTGCATGGGACCTCAACTTCGTGTTGGAAAAATTAACTCTTCCTCCTTTTGAGCCAGCAGCATCTACAGAATTGCAATTTCTTTCCTGGAAAACAGTTTTCCTGTTGGCAATTACCTCAGCAAGAAGAGTTTCGGAGATACAGGCCCTCATGGCAGTACCTCCATTCCTCATTTTTCATCAGGACAGGGTTTCTTTAAGAACCAATCCCTCTTTTATGCCAAAAGTGATATCTAGGGTGTCTCTAAATCAAGCAATTCACCTGCCTACCTTCTTCCCCAATCCTCAAAATAAAGGGGAAAAGCTGCTGCACACTTTGGACATACACAGACAACTACGCTACTACTTGGACAGAACAAAGGCCAACAGAAAGTCTGACCAACTATTTGTAGCATACGCTCCTGCAGTGCAAGGAAAGGCAATTTCCAAACAAACAATTTCAAAATGGATTGGACATTGTATCAGATTCTGTTATTCTTTTCATGGAAAGGGTGTGCCAGCCAATATCAGGCCACACTCCACCAGAGCTACAGCCACCTCCACAGCCTTCCTAAGAGGGGTGGCTACAAAGGACATTCTAAAAGCTGCTACATGGAGCTCCATGCATACATTTTCCAAGCACTACAACCTGCCTTTATATTCCAGATCCCGAGCAGACTTTGCTTCGGCAGTCCTGCAGGGCATTTTAGCTACACCATCCTTATCTTAGAGCCTACCACCCCCAGCTTGGCTATGGTATTCAACCCATATGTAAGGACTGCAGTTGCATTCTTGAAGGACATAGTACAGTTTTGTACCTACCATAAATGTAGATGTCCGATAGATATGCAACTGCAGTCAGGTTTTCCCTCCCTCCTACCCCTCTGTGTATTGGGTCCACTTCCCTCCTTTTATACTTAGCTGGGGATATCTGTTATGGTGTATCTGTTTATTGCTATTGTGTATGTCTGGAATTTTTTATCCAGTTCTAAATTTAGCCTTCCTTAGAGGGCACCTGGCATCTGGGACAAGAAACACTGAGGAAGATGGCGTCAGCTGATGCTTTTATACCCCAGCCGCTCTGACATCGGGGAGGAGGTGACATCAGCTGACGCCGGACCCAGACTTTGGAATCAGGCCGACCGAGGGCTGCCTGAGACAGGACAACCCATATGTAAGGACTGCAGTTGCATATCTATCGGACATCTACATTTATGGTAGGTACAAAACTGTACTTTATGGTTCGTACCTCCTCGAGAGAAAATGAAAGATTCTTGGATCATATAAAATGCAACAAGTGAGGAACACCAGCATGACGCAATGAGTCATGTAAAAACCTTAAGTCAACAAGAGAGGGATGTGAGCTAGAACAACAAACACAATAAGGCATCAGCAGCAAGATTATTCTTCCAAGGCAGTTAACATCAAAGTGAAAAGGTGAAAGCTCGACTTTCCAGTGCTGTATTTTTGTCATTATTTAACTTTCCTCTCTGTTGATTGTCATACATAGACTGATCATTGGTCAATATCCAGCTTAAAATGATTTCCCAGAAGAAAGTGCTTCCATTTTAAAATTGGTTTGACCACTGCATATGCTTCCTTCTTGACAGAGAATGGCAACTCCCAGATGATAATAACATCCTGAAGAAAAAGGCCACAGGCTTTCCTTTCTGGTTTAATGTGGCGGCAGTGGCAATTTCTGAAGTGTCCATCTCCACTACCAACAGGACATTATAATCAACCGTAGAGACAGCGGCATTCTCAAGGTCCTTTATAATTTTCTCGAATGTATCCACCACAGCTTTAGGCAGTGGGAAGGTCATGTGTACAAGCAGGTGAATTTTATCTGAAGACTGGTATCTACTGTGAATAGTAGGCAAAAATCCCCACTACTCTTTGTTGAGACTTGAAATCTCGAGGGAGGACAGTTTTTGCAGAGGTTCTAGCCTCGGAGTCTGGCTTGACTTCCCTCTTAGATAATACCTAGCCCAATTACTTGATTCTAGTAGCTGCTGTCATGCAATAACCATCAATGAATGCTAGTCCATATCATTTGGCAGCTTCACAAAATATCTGCAAGTTTTTACTGTGATCATCCCTATCTTTTCCACGTTATCTATGTAAGGAAATGTGTCACGCAGTTGATCAGATGCAATTTTTCGATAGTGTGTTGAAAACAGGCTGCACCATTAATCATGCCAAATGGTATGTGACGGAACTGATAGTCTACCACAAGCTTCAAAGGCTGTGTATTGCTTCTCATCATATCTCATCGTTATTTGGTGGTAAGCACTCTTTAGATCCAGAGTGCTGCATACCTCATAAATTGACACTTTTTAAATCCTCTCTTCTACTTTTGGAAGGGCATAGGCATCAGGATGTGTAAAATGATTTGTTTGACTATAATCGATGACCATCCACTTTTTGTGCCTTCAGTTTGCAGTGCTCAGAACCTGGGCTCTCCAGGGTGAGTTATGCCTTCAGCTATCAGCTGTGTGATCGCAGCTTTTATAAAGATCTTGTCTGAAGGGCTGTGATGCCTAGATTTCATTGCTAATAGGTTTGCAGTCTGGTGATAAATGCTGGATGACGGTGAACGAGGGGTTGGTTCCTCTGAAAGGAATTTCTGTCTTGGAGTGGAGTTTGAAAAAGTCATGACCCAGAAGAATATCTGCGCAGAGATTAGGTAAAATGGATAGTTTGAAATTGTGGTAAACTATACGGATGTAATGCATGGAAACAAAACAGTGTCCTTGTGTAGAACTTGTCAGCTGAGCAGCTGCCATTGTAATTGTAGTTCGGGAGCTGTGCACAGGCCAACCCCATACTTACAAGCCATGGAGGGTGCCACTTAACTTCTGAGCTTTTTGAATCTATTAGAGCATATAGTTCGACTCCATTGACTTGTACACTGGCAACTGCACTAGATAAGCACCCCTGGAGTCACTGCCGTATTGATGCGAGAAAGAGATTGGTTTCTAGGCTGACTTTTTAGTTCTGGAACCCGACACACATATGTTTTAAAAATTACCCTTCTTATCGCATTTTCTACATATCTTTTCTTTAACTGGGCATTATCATGAATGTCTGTTGCGACCACAAAAATAGCACTTTGAATTAACAGTGGCACATGTCTCATCATCAGCAGATGGTAGGCGAATGGTATCTGTTATTCTTTCCATATTCGACTGAGGAGGCACCACAGGGTGACAAGACAGAGTTCTGATAGGACTGAGACTGTGCATGGGCACTTTCCAGTGACCTTGCTAGATCTAACGTGCTTTGGAAGTTTAAAGTGTGTTGTTCAACCAGACATCGCTGAATGTGTCTTGACTGAATACCATTGATGAATGCATCTGTCATGGCGTCAGCTTGATATCGTTCAGCTGTGGCAGCTTTGAAGTTATTTGGCCAACAAATTTAATTTCCAGGCAAAGTGATCAAGAATTTGTCTGCTCTCCGTTTTGCAGTTAGCCATCTGTTGACAAGTGAAGATTTATTTTTATTCTTTATGTACGACTTTTGTAAGTTGTCAGTGGTAACTTTGTAGGTAGGGCATTCACCAATGACTTCATATACTGATGGAGAAGATGTAGTAAGCCAGAATCTTTTGTTTGTTGGGATGAAGTTCTTTGACAGAATCTCGAAAATAGCTGGATGTTTCTAATCAATGGAACCATTGTTTGGAGGTTTTAGGGGCACTTGGGTCTACATCAAAATGATCCGGTCAGAAGAGGTTATCCATTTGTCAGGTTGTAAGATGAATAAATTGTGGCAGACTGTAAGCAAATGGAGACAATGGAGATGAGATGAATTGAGAATAGAAGGCCTGAAGACTAGGCTTTATTCCTCTTACAGTTGAGTTAGTTCAGCTACAAGAAAAAGAAACAATATTGTTAGTAAATGAAGTACAATAGATGAAAGCAAAAATCATCACGGTACTTAAACGGGGGGGATACCAGATATTACTCTCTTTCCAGACCTACTATTTTATAGTGGGAGGTAGTATCTTAGCTCATGGTGGCTCTTCAGGCTTCGTACATTCTGTCAGAACAAACCATTGTAGCATACAAGCTTAGCCGGACCAGGACAGATCCTCACAAATGGAAACTGCATCCAGAGGTCTTCTAAGAATTGATCCAACTGTGGGGAGCACCTCAGATGGATCTGTTTCCTCAGAACAGGCAGTTAGAGGTTTTGCTCCAGGATTCCCTGCAGACAGGCTTGGAAGATGTATGTTGTTTTCTTTCTTTATAACCACTACATTCAGTTCAGCATTACATTAATTGCTCAATTCCTGTCTTTCCATAAACCTTACTCCTCCTTGTGAACATTATTCTGCATGTATTGTTTCCACGTATTCCATTTATAGGTAATTTGCCACATTTCTTTTCTAAAGATCCCACTTCCAGTTATTTCATCTCTTTTACAATATTCAGTATTTCAAGTACAATTAGTTTATTTCCATTTCTAGTAATTGATTTTTTTTTGGTGGGCAGTAGAATTTAATAGATCCCAGTTCAAAGGAATCATTTCCTTAGTTACATCCATTTGCTCCCCAAACTCAGTCTGCCAACTCATACTCTCAAAAACATGTTCCCTGTTACTTTTTCTTCCACACTACATCTCCAATACTTGCTGTCTACCTGAGGAAAAATTCTTTTAAGTCTGCTTGGGGTATAAAAATACCTATGCGAACACTTCTAAGCAAAAATCCTAAACCATGTTCATCATATTGATCACTGCTGCTGTATGGGTTATACCTTTCCAAGGATATAACAGCCAAGACAGCTTCCAAAGCTTCAGGGCACCTTCAGTGCAACCAAGCTGTCAGACAGCTTGAGCTGAGCTGGCTGAAAAGACAGGTTTGGGTGTAAAGCCCTTCAGAGCTTTACTGCCATCAAAGAGTATGCTCCTCTGAGGCTTTCAAGGATCGACAGTCAGCATGTGCATTCTGTTGCTGGGTAGATGAGCTCCCTTTTGGGGAAAAAAAACTTCCATTTTCTTAATTTTGTTGGTTTTATTACTTTCCTCATCAGGAAAGTTGTTTTAATGCTTGGGAGTATTGTGTTGTAAAGGACTGTCTTGAGACTGTAACATACTGTTAAAACTGAGCACTCATTTCTTCCATTAGTTTAAAAGTGGTGTAAGGTACTGAAAACATTTATTTTTCTGTGGAAAATTGTGATCTGATGTTGTTAATTTTCTTTCCATTCATCACTGATGGGTTTCATTCCATATCAAAACTTTTAAACATTGCCTTGGATCAGCGACTTAGTGTTCGGTCCTTAGCCTGCCAGTCTGTTCAAATCTCTCCCAAGACTAAGGTAAGACTATGAATGACTGCAGGCAACTTCTACCCTCCTCATTTCTTAGGTAACATAAGCATTTTCCTAAATCTACATCTTCCTTAGAAGGGATCTTAGGACAACTAGGAAACCAAGAAAAACCTATAGGAAAAAGGTACCCTGGTAACCCCCCTTACGGAATCTCCAGCTGGTGGACCTCCCTTTGGAAACAAAAATCTGTGACTGCCTTTACACCTTCTCTTCCCCTGTCCTACCCCCATTACTTCATTTTCCAAAAGACTTTCTCTCCCTGGCCACATGGAAAGCTGTTACCACAGACAAATGGGTCCTGTCCATCATCAAGGGTGGTTATGCAGTGTCCTGGGAAACTATACCCCCTCTGAAAGGCATGCCATATTCGCCTCACAGCCAACTGTCCCTTCTTGCCTCCATTATTGAGAAACCACCTAAATCAGGGTACCATTGAGCAAGTCCCACAAGACTTCAAAGGAAAAGGATTCTACTCCAGAATTGTTCTAGTGCCAAGGGATGAAGGCATGCCTGCGGCTTCTTCCAGAAATTCGCCTGAAAGCACAAAAGGAAGCACCCTAACTCCTTTTACTGGCACCCTTTTGGTCAAGGCAACATTGGTTGTCCCTGCTGTTTCATCTGACAAAGAGAAATTACAGGAAAATACTTCTACAGCCAGACCTGATCACTTAACAAAAAGGATCACTTCATGGATGTCTTCCATCTCTCAACCTGACCCTGTGGATGCTGGGAGTTGACTTTTTCAAAGGCACCTCTTCTCTGAAGAGGTTAAGTGCTACAAGAAGCCAGGAGACCCATTACTAGAAAATATTGCACAGCTAAAGAGAAAAGCTTTTCTTATTGGTCCTGCAAACATAGTGAGGACCCACTCTTATCACAGGTCCCTGCTGTACTGTATTATCATTGCAAAGTACTTTGAGCAGGTTTGGCCTGCTCTTTTGTAAAAGATCAGTCATTAATGCCTGCTTCCCTCTTTACCCTCCACTTATGGCTAGAGTGGAAGTCAAGCTTTCCCTTAGGGGAGTCCTGCATCTTAGCCCACCAAGGAAACCCATCTGTCCACCTTGGGATCTGAATTTTGTGCTAGAAGGGCTTGCATTGCCTCTCTTTGAACCAGCGTCTTCTGCTTTTCTAAAAATTTGTAATTAAACTGTCCTGCTCTTGGCTCTCATCTCTGCAAGGAGAGTTGCTGACTTACAGGCTCTCATAGCCATTCTCCTTTTCTTATTTTTCATAAGGACATGTTGACTCTCAGGGCTAATCAGTCCTTCATGTCTAAAGTAGTGAATGAGCTGTGCATCAATCAGGCTATTCACCTACCCACTTTCTTTCCCATTCCCCAAAACAGAGAGCAAAAAAGCTTACATTCACTAAATATTCACAGTCAACTCAGGTTTTATCTAGACAAAACAAAATCCTTCAGGAAAACTGACCAAGTGTTTATATCTTTTATGAGCCCTAGTCAGGGGGCAGCCTGTCTACAAACAAACTATTGCAACTTGGATCTCTAAGCCTATCCCTTTCTGCTACTTGCACTATGGTAAGACATTGCCTTCCTGCCTGAAAGCTCACTCCACTAGGGCAGTAGCTTCTTCACGGGCTTATCAGAAGAGAGTTGATGCCAGGTCTATCTTGAAAGCTGTCACATGGTCCACTGTACACACCTTTAACAGACATTACAAAATTGATGGTTTCTCCAGGTCAAGGACAGCCTTTGCTATCTCAATCCTGTCCGGACTGTTGGACAACTCTTCTACTCAGTAGCCAGCCACCCTTCCTGCCTATTTCAGCTCTGGGAATCACCCATATGTTTAGGAGTACTGCAACAGTGATTTCAGTCAAGACATAGTACAGTTGTGTAAGTAGTTACCATAACAGTAGATGTCCCAGTAATCACTACTGTGATGTTCCATCCTATCCTACATCCCCTCTTCTCTGCCTTAATTCAGCCTTCTTTTCTTTTCCCCCTCTGCTTAACCTCTCCTCTGCTACATGGGAAAAAGAGTTTTCTTACCTATTCAGTCTACACCCCTACTAGCTGACCAGTCTCCCTCTGTAAGTAATCTTGAAGGCTGCTGGCTTGGAGGATAGTCTGAGGATCCACACTTGTACATACTTCTGTATACCCCTATGCATACAAGCTGAGGTCATGCATCTGACGTCCAACCTGGGAAAGTAAAGCTTTGGTACCCTGGCCGGACATCATCGGTGACCACTCGTATGTCAGGAGTACTGCAGCAGTGATCAGTAGGGCATCTACTGTTGTGATAAGTTCTTAAATGACTAGTTTCTACATTTGACTAAAAACTCTGAGTAGCTCTTTCACTTGTCACTCCCCTATCCCTTTGCCTATACTCTTGATATCTATCCCTGGCATGGAAGGTCATCTCTAACCTGCAGTCCACACTTCTTGTCTTCATCCCACTCTTGTTACCTTTCTCTCTAGTTGTTTCCAATACCTTTTTTTCCATTGCAAGTTTTCTCCAATAAATTCCTGCCCTTTCTTGCCTGTTTTCTGTAACCCTACTTGCAGTCATCTCTATTGATAACATTTCCTTTCTCCATTCCTGTGTTGGCTTAGCTCTTAGAATGCTTTCTGCAGCTTTTTGAATATAATATTCTGTATGGTGTTGGTTGTTCTCCTTAAGGGTCTGAATCCAAAATCCCATCCTCTTTGATTCACGAACTCCCCTTCCCCACCCACTTTATCATCATTCCTTTCCAGTTTGAATTATAGCCACCTGCTTGTGTTTTGTATACGAGTATTAATTAAGCAGATGTTCTTCGTGTTTCACTGTTGCAGTCTTCACATTTGGGTGATCCCTACCAGGGTAGCCCTCAGTCGGCCTGAATACCAGAGGCTTAGTATTTCTGTGTCTGTTGCTGTTGCTTCAGAATGGATGTCAGGTCGTCAGTAGTATAAAGTAAGGCAGCAGATGCCATTACATCAGTCTTTCTTGCCGAGGAGCCCGAAGCAGAAGCAGTTGGCATGAGTGCCGGTCGGCTGCTATCGGAGTTTTTGTTTTCCGAATTGAAGGTGAAGTCTTCTAAAGCTAAGTACCTCGTTAGGGATCCTTTTTTCTTACTCTTACCAATGTCAGAAAAAGTTAACAATTGTCTCGCCTGTGGAAAGCAAATACTGCACCGAGACTTTCATTCTTACTGCGTCACTTGCTTAGGCCCAGACCACAACATCCCCTGCTGTCGCTTTTGTGCTTTGTTCAACGCCAGAACTATAAGTCATCAGGCCCTTGTTGTAGCTAGATATTTTCACTCTCAGTCCTAGAATTCATATATGGCTTCGGTAAGCCATCCGACAGCAGATCTTATGAAAAAGCGTAAGGATAAAGACAGAGACAGACCGCACAGGTCCAAAACTACTGACGATGCTTCCATTAAGCTAGTCATCAGTTCTCCGGTCCTCGGTGAGGTGCTTTTGCAGCCCCTGATGCCCGCTTCTGTGGATTTGCAGGCTGCTATCGAGACTCATTCGGAATCTGTTATGCCGTGAGACTCTTCATCGACTAAGAATCCTGCGGATGTCTCTACCTTGGATGGGTCCAGAGCTGCTGAGGAAGTACTTCACACTACCGATTCTCGACACAGACCGACTTCTTTTGCATCTACCATTCTTTTGAAAAGTACAGAGTTTCTAAGGCCCAGGGTACAAACCACACGCAAGAAACCGACAACCCAATCTCAGGCACCTGCTTCCTTGCCTCAGTCTCAAATGCATAAAATGGTGGAAGACCTTATAATGCTGATCATGGGAAGCCAGGCTACTCCTTCCAAAAGAAAGAGATTTGTCCCCGGTAGTTTTATCTGAACAGGAGTCCGACCACTCTGACGCATCTGAATATGAAGACATGCAACTCCTCTCTGCTTATTAGGATTCTGATGCAGAGGAATCCATTCCTTCTTGGGGAAACCCTGCATACTTTAAGGTAGCATTTCCAGTGGGAATGTCAGGACTATCCTCAGTCTAAAAAGAGACTCGGGGAATTCTTAGATCTTCCACAGCACAGACCTCTGGCCATTCCTCCTGTCCTGAATGTTGTGGATGATGTTTTTATGGAGTCCAGTTTAACTCCTGACACCCTCCCTCCTGTTCCCAGGAAACCCGATAGTTATTATAGAGTCCCTAACTCTCACAAATTTCTTTTCAAAAATCCTATTGCTGACCCCGAGGTTATTTCTCAAGGGCCTAAAGGAATTAAAGCAACTTCTTCTAAGAATCCCACCCCCTCAGATAGGGATTCCCGAGCATTAGACAGATGGGGTAAAAGAGAATACACCTCTGCTACTCTTGCTATTAGAGCACTAAATTGTCAGTTCCATGTGCTAAAATTTCAGCAGCATACCATGGAACTCATCAAACAAAAAATATATTTTCGTGCTTGTGCAGCAAATAGAGTTACAAGAGTTAATACATTCTGCAAGTCAAGTAACTAAGCACACCTTACAGTGTAGTTTTGATGCCCTAGAAGCATCTTGCAGGGCAGCAGTCACTGGTTCTGCCAATAGAAGACATGCTTGGCTTAAGGAACAGCCCTTGCCAGACCATGTCAAATCCAAATTATTGGATGCATCCTTGCACAGACAACTTATTTGGCACCAAGGCAGAGGAGGTCTTAAAAAAGATGGAAGAAAAAGCTAAATCTGTGCAGACAGTTAAGGACTTCCTGCAAGTCTAGCCACCCAGGTTCAGTAGGCATTGCCCTTCCAAACACTGGCCATTTTCTGCCCCCTCCAGGTCAGCTCAGCCCAGACCCTGAGGAAACTGGCCCAGCAGACAGTAGCCCCAGGGAATGCAGAGATCTAAGCAGTGGAGGTCCTCCTCTTCAAAACTAGGGAGTGCTAAGCCACCCCCTCATGGTAAGAACTCACAATGACTGTCCACTTCCATCCCCTCCCTCTCCCCACCTGCTCTTGCCCCTAGGAGGAAAGCTCTCCTTCCACGCAAGCACCTAGGCCACCACTGCCAATGACCGCTGGGTCCTCAGAATTATTTCCACGCTCTTCCAATCCCCAAAAGGGTTCCCAGATCTTCCCCAAACCAATGGGCAGAGGCCAAAAAGCAAGTCCTTTCTCTGCTCTCTATGAAGGTATTAGAGCACGTTCCTGCAGAACAGATAGGCCAAGGTATCTACTTCAGACTCTTTCTGGTACCCAGAAAAGAGGGTACCTGGCACCCCATTCTTGATCTATCCATTCTAAACACCTTTCTGCTGATAACAAATTTCAAAATGCTCACCCTCCAGCAACTACTACCTGTGCTCTGCAAGGATGCTTGGTTAGCCACCCTAGACCTAAAAGAGGCTTACCTACACATCCCAATCAGGGAATCATGCAGGGAATACCTACGTTTCAAGGCAGGATCTCTGCACTTTCAGTTCTCTGCGCTTCCCTTTGGCTTATCCACTGCTCCCAGAGTTTTCACAAAATGTCTGGCTCCCGCCATTGCTTTTTGTAGGCAAAGAAATATTCAAATTTACCCATACTTAGATGACTGCCTGATTCAGGTAGACAGTCAGGAAAAGCTGCTCAAGCACCTGGCCTTTGTATAGGACCTACTGACCTCCCTGGGGTATACTATCAATGAAAAGAAATCCAAACTAGTACCCACCCAAAAAATTATATTCCTGCTAGCAAGCCTGGACACAGAATCCCAGATGGCATTCCTTACACCAGAAAAACAAACCTACCTGACAGCCTATTTCTTTCAACTAGCCACCAGACCCCAGTTATACGCAAGGAAAATCCTGCAAGCTCTGGGGTTCATGGCTTCTTGCATTCTACTCATTCCATATGCCAGACTGCATATGAGGAAGCTACAGTGGTACCTAAAAAGCCTTTGGTGTCAACACTGTCAAGACCTGGAAACTCTTATATCAATGATACCTTGTTTAAGGAAAGATTTTCTTTGGTGGGCAGCAGTATGTAACCACAACAAGGGACTACCATTCTCACAACCCCACGCCGCCCAGACCCTCACCACAGATGCATCAGACTATGCCTGGGGTGCACACCTGGACAGCAGTTGCATACAGGACCAATGGAGCCCACACCAAATGCATCTGCACATCAACCAAAGAGAGATGTTAGCTGTCCAGCACACAGTGACAGCTTTCAGACCCCTCCTCTCCCTGGGGGCTCTACTGATAAAAACAGACAACACCACTGTGATGTGGTACATCAGCAAGCAGAGAGGGACTTACTAGTACCCTGTGCAGGCTCGCCATGACCCTTTGGCACACAGCCTCAGCCATGCAACTACACCTGTTAGCACAATTCCTGCCAGTCTCTCTCAACTCTCTGGCAGACAACTTAAGCAGAAATCTTCTGGACACACACAAGTGGCAGCTAGACCAAACAACCTTCACCCTTGTAACTCAGAAATGGGGCACCCCGAAGGTCGACCTCTTTGCTTCCCACTCCAACCATCAGCTCAGCAAATTGTGCACCAGGGAGCCTCACTGCAAGGCCTGGAAAGTGGATGCTCTATCCTTCCAGTGGGTCATCCTCTCGGTCTGTGCATTTCCCCCTCTACCGCTCATTACAAGACTACTGCTCAAAATAAGGAGGAAAACCCAAGGACAATCCTGATTGCCCCAGACCAGCCACGCCAGCACTGGTACCCACTGCTGCGCAGCCTGTCAACTCTGCCAACATGGCATCTCCCTCAGATCCCAATACTCCTGACCCAGAGGGATTGAGAATTCATGCATCCCCAATTGCAGACCCTCAGTCTGGCTTATTCCCTGACTACTGCACAAGCTGCCAATCTCAGCAAACAAGTTCTAGATGTTATACGTGAGGCCAGATGCCCTAGCAGTAGAAAGTCTTATGCTGACAAGTGGAAAAGGTTTTGTACCTGGATCCTGGCTAAGGGAGCCGGGACGGCACAGCCCTCCCTACCTCTCATCCTGGATTACCTTGCTGACCTACTACACAGAGGTCTATCCTTTTCTCCTATTAAAATTCATGCCTCTGTTATCTGTGCTCACTTCAGCATAGAGCCACCTCTTTTCTCACACCCTCTCATTAAACTGTTCCTAAGAGGGGCTAACAACTTGAGGACACCCAGGAGAGCACCTACCACAGCTGGGACCTAAACTTTGTGTTGGAAAAGTTCACCCTGCCTCCCCCCCCCTTTGAACCAGCAGCTTCAGCACAGTTAAAGTTTCTCTCTTGGAAGACCGCCTTGCTTATGGCCATCACTTCAGCAAGAAGAGTTTCCGAGCTACAAACACTAATGGCTGTAGAGCCCTTCATCATTTTCCATGCTGACAGAGTCTCCCTCAGGACTAACCCATCCTTCATGCCAAAAGTGGTGTCCATTGTGGCTCTCAACCAATCTATTCATTTGCCCACCTTTTTCCCCTAACCCACAAAACTAGGGGGAAAGGATTCTGCACTCTCTAGATGTGGACAGACAGCTCAGATTCTACCTAGACAGGACTAGATCATTTAGAAAGATTGATCAATTGTTAGTCAGCTTTGCTGCAGGAGCAGAGGGCAAGGCCAAATCCAAACAAACCATTTCCAAATGGATAGCACACTGCATCCATTTCTGCTACAAGCAACGCGAGAAACCTCCCCCCAAGGGGGTCAGGACACATTCTACCTGAGCAACCTCCACCTCTGCAGGTTTCCTCAGAGGGGTCCCCACCAGGGACATCCTGGAGGCTGCAACATGGACATCTCTTCATACCTTCACCATGCATTACCACCTGCCTATTTTCTCCAAATCGAGGGCAGGCTTTGCCACTGCAGTCTTGCAGGGCATCCTAGCCACCCCCCAGTCTTCTTGACTGCCTCCACCCTTTTCTTCAGCTTAAGGAATCAACCTAAATGTGATGAATGCAACAGTGAAACAAGAAGAACATAGTACAGTTGTGTACACTTACCTTAAATGTAGATGTTTTAGTGTATTCACTGTTGCAGTCCTGGTTTCTCTCCCTCCATCCCACTTGTCTCTCTTTCAATCGCTCTCACTCTCTCTGCCTCCTTACAAGGAACTTTTGGTATTTACTTTCTACTGGTGGTGTTCTTCCACCATAACCTAGCTCCCTCTTGGAGGCTCCTGACAGGTCAAGAAAAACTGATGTAATGGCGTCGGCTGCCTTATTTTATACCACTGATGACCTGACGTCAGTACTAAAGCGACAGTAACAGACGCAGAAATACTAAGCCTCTAGTATTCAGGCCAGATGAGGGCTACCCTGGCAGGGTTAACTCAAATGTGATGACTGCAACAGTGAATACACTCGAACACCTGCATTTATGGTAAGTATACACAACTGTACTTAATTACTCCTGTATGTCATTTACTGCCTAGGCTTTTTTTAACGATTCTTTAACCTGGTCCAAGGATGTTTAAAGGCATTACAGAGCCCACAGCGATAAACTGAACCTTCAGCATGTGGAGTCCCCTGTGCTATAAGGAAGAGTCCTCTCACGAATTGTGGTAGAGGACTCTCAGGAAAGTGAGTAGGAAGGTCTGGACTATCTCATTCCAGATGCCTTTCCCCTTGGTATGATACAGACACTGAGGACACACACTCTGTTGGGTCCCCCCACTTGCAGAAACACTTACTAGGATGAAGGACCCCATCATATGTGAAGAGTGGGAGGCATCAAGGCATCAGGGGTACAAAATATATATATAAATATATATATATATATATATATATATATATATATATATATCCCATAAATGTATATGGTGGGCTACTTTATGGTACAAAAGCCTGGGCAGTGAAGACAGTGCAGTTGAAGCTAGAGATGATGAAGTGACAGAGACTGGTGATGGGGACAGATTAAGAAATGAGTTGTTCAGAGCAGAAGCTCAAGTAGCTCCATTTTCAGAGAGGATCATAAAACAGATTGCTGTGGTTCAGTCTCGTGCTGGAAAGCATAAGACAATCTGAAGAATATTTGGGACAGATAGAAAGATGGCAATCAGCAATGAGATGGATGGATTGTCTGAGAGAAAACCTGTTACAGTCAGACATGGCTGTCAAAGATGGTAGAATAATGGCATTGAATTGAGAAAGATGACAACAGTTGACTCCGCAACTCTGTAGAAAATGGGGCAAAAAATGGGATGGTTGTTGAAATTGATGACACACAGACACGCCTACATAGATATATATATATATATATATATATATATATATATATATATATATATATATATATATATATATATATATACACACACACACACACACACTTATCCGCACATACACACTTGTGTGTATATGTATATCTATATATGTATATATATATATATATATATATATATATATATATGTGTGTATATATATATATATATATATATATATATATATATATATATATACATGTGTGTGTGTGTGTATATATGGGTCTACTTCATATGATCTAAAGTCCATTTGACCTAAACCCATTTGATCGAAAGTTTATTTGATCGAAACCAGTATTCAAGGCAAATAACAGGGATTTGTCCCCCTCCCCAACATTGTGCAACCCTGGAGTTGGTATATATAGTTAGGGGGGGTGTGGGGGGCTATTTTCGTTTAAAATCTGTACTTTGTTTTATTTTCTTTTAAAGGAAACTGGGTGGGAGGCTTCGCTACACCCCCCTAACTATATAAACCAACTCCAGAGTCGTATGACATTGGGGAGGGGAACAAATCCCAGTTTTATGCCTTGAATACTGGTTTTCGATCAAATGAACTTTTGATCAAATGGTCTTTCACTCATATAAAGTAGACCTATATATATATATATATATATATATATATATGTATATATATATATATATATGTATATGTATATATATATATATATATATATGTATATATATATATATATATATACACACACACATACACACACACACATACAAGTGCTTTACTCGAAAGGCTCACCCAGACTCTGCTGTGTGCGAAAGGTTAGTTTGCTTTTTATTTGTTGTACTTTGTATTACTTTATTGCCTTTTCTATTTTAAGTACTATGGTTTGTTTTCTTTACTTTGTGTTTTACTTGTATTCTGCTTTAACTGCACATTAAAACTTGAAAAGAGACCACTGCTCTCTCTCTTGAGTCAGGCAGAAATAATTTTTCTCACCCAGTTACTGTTGTGTTCTTAAACACCACTGTCTTTCTAGTTGCATGCCCCTTATGTTAATTTGACCATATATCTTATTTCCTCTCTGCTTTTACTGGCTTGTGTGAGTAAGCACAGAATTATCATTTTGTGAAATCACTCCCCTTTGACTATTTAAATTTATTGGCCAACCTACTGTATTCCATAGTACCAAAATACAAAAGTGACCACTCCCTTTCAATCTATCTTGCTGTTTTAAAAATAGCGACTCTCCACTAAAACTTAACTTTTTAACCCGGTAAAACTTGTTACCTACTTTCACGTCTAATTCCTGTAGTGCACAGTGCAGTGTTTAGGGTAATCCATTTTTTTCATCTTACCTTTAAGCATCTATTGTAAGACCACCAGTTATTGGAGAGCCCACATTCTGCCCGTCAATAGTCATCTTGGGATTAGTGCTTCTGTTTTCACCTGGTAAACGAATCACTGCAGTTACATTATTTTTTGGAGACTGCTGATCACCCGAAAGCATAATAACTGCTATGTAGGTGACAGCTTGGAATCTGTGCTTATAGTCTGATCCTGGTGAGAATAGGAGCAGAGTGCATTGATTCCTGACTCGTTCTGGTTGGAGTCCCTGTGACTAGTACTTGCTCGAAAACCAGCTGGAAAGCACTAGGAAGCATTAAACCGATACACTCAACTCTTCTTGTTAATAAGGAGAAATGAATTGTAGGCACTAAACAGTCTATAATTGCAAAGTAAGAAAAAACAGCTCTTGTACTTTACAAAAAAAAAAAAAAAAAGCACCTAACCCCTATAGTGCCTTTTTTAGGCAGGGCTCAAAGGACAAAATCACCACCGTAACAGGTACAAGTGTGCAAAATCTGAATGTAATGCTACTCAATGCTAGAACTGTAAGCCTCAAAATGCACTCTCTCGAGGCACTCCTAAAAATGGAGAACATCGATACCTGTGCAGTAACTGAGACCTGCTTCAAGGCTCCAGAGAGCACCCCCGCAATACCAGGCTACAACTCTTACCACACTTCGGCCACCAAACCATGACTGAAACGCTAAAGGTGGAGGAGTGTCCATATTCACCAAAGATATTCACACCTCTAGGCTTAGTTGCCCAACAGAATGCATCCGAAATTCTCCAGGTGCAACTAACACTAGGTAAGACTGCAATCCAAATTGTAGTTTGCTACAGATCCCCCACAGTGACCCAAGAGTCTCACTACACCTTTCTAAACATACTGGAAAATATTAAGATACAACCAAACACCCTAATACTGGGTGATTTCAACTACCCTGCCATTAACTGGGAAAACTACTTGTGTACCAACACCTTTGCCCAGCGTTTCTTGGAATTTATAAATTCCAACGCCTCGGATCAGCTAATCCGTAGTCCCACCAGGGGCTCCAATATCCTGGACTTGGTCATTACCAACATGGGAAACAAAGTAATTTGAAACAAAATAGAGATGTTAATGTGAATGTAAGATCTGTACGTGTTTTTCATTAAAGTGGTGATTTGACACTTCAGAAGCTGGTCTTCGATCTTTGGTGGTACTTATAAACAAAGACAGTGGCAACCTTCAAATACTCGACCCCACCCAGTTTGGGTTTGTGAAGGGCCGATCGTGTCTCCTGAACATGATTGACTTCTTCGAAACAGTCTCCAGAGCCGTGCATGAGGGTAAGGCAGTCCACACAGCCTATCTGGACCTCGCCAAGGCCTTCGACACCATCTCCTACTTTTGAATAAACTTACTAAGCTGGGCATAAATCCCTACATCACTCGATGGGTTGCCAACTGGCTTACTGACAGAACCCACACTGTAAAAGTAGCTGACTCCAAATCCATCTCCAGACAAGTGGAGTACATCCGGGTTCAGTCCAGGGACCCCTCTTGTTTGGCATCTACGTCTGTGACGTACAGGCCAACACTGAGGGACTCTGACTAATGAAGTTCGCATATGACTGCAAACTGGGAGCCATTATTGAATCCCCAAATGATGTGAATATTCTACAAAAGGGCCTTACAGAAACAGTTGCTTGGTGCCAGAGCCATGGGCTCAAGCTCAATGACAAGAAGTGTATAGTTATTCCCTTTGGGAAAAACCATGTACCCACAAATTACCACATAGGTGGCAGTACACTAAACACTGAAATTGTGATGAGACTTAGGGACACAGGTGGACAGTGGTCTCACCTTCGACAACCACATCACCACAACAGTCAGGAAATCCTTCTATGTGGCACACCTCATCACTAAGGGCTTTTCATCCAGAAAAAAGAGGTCATTGTCCCAGTGTACTCATCCCTCATTAGACCCATCATAGAGTACAATGTTCCATTTGGTATGTACCTCACAAGACATCTGCAACAACTGGAAAGGCCACAGAAACACCTCACTAAAAGAATCACAGGCCTAAAGCAGATGCCCTGTGCTGACCAACTAAAAAAACTCCAGCTATACTCGGTCGCATATCGTCTACTCAGAGGCGATCGCAGCTTAACATACAAGGCCATGTCAAACCCAGAGCTGTTGGACATGCTACACTTAAAGAAATCAGAATTACTCAAAGCTACACGTTCCAGGGACCTAAACCTTGTCATCACAATGAACAAAACATGCTGGAGGGATAGGTTCCTGACCCAGAGACTTCCCATACTCTGAAATAGACTGCCCATACATGTCAAGCAGAGCTCCTCCTTGGCCCTCTTCAAAAGGAACCTTGACGACTGAATGGGAGATAGGAAATTTACCCCGTGTATCACGTCAGTCGCTCTGCTAGACAGGGGTCCAGGGAAGTAAATATTGTGGGAAGAAATAGCCAGGGAATTGTTATGGCTAGGCTTGTATAGGCCCTAGGGCCGATAGACCAGTACCAACCTATGAACCTATATATGTTAAGTTGTCTATCTTGCCTTCATTCTTACTGGATGGGTTCAGAGCCGATCCTCGGCTCCGACTCGGCCACTTTAAAAGCTTGAGAGCTAGTTCCACCGTCTCGAGGCTCCCCTATATCCCACAATGCTAGGCGGTAACTCCCCAGATCTCGTTTGCCGCTATAGCGATCGAGGTGCTTTTCAACCGGCTCGTCAGGTTAGTTTTAAAAACTAGTTGTTTATCTTGGATAGACCCCCTTTTAAGTTAGTTTTCTTCATAATTTTATAAATTGGGTAATTTCCTTCCATTCCTAGTTCATTTTTCCCCTTTTTCTCCTAAACTCACTAGAGTTCTTCCCTTGGGCTTTAGGCCCAGTCCCTCCCTTCCTAGTAGTTGGAGTGACTGTGTTTTTGTAGGGATTTAATTTTTCTAAATTACTTATAATTTAATTTATAATTTAATTTAAATTTTAATAAGTGTAATCGGTGTGTGAGTGTGTGGTTACACTTTTTTCTTCTTTAGACATGTCTAAGGAATCAAAGGTCTCAGGCTTTAAGAAGTGTGACTCGTGCTGTCAGAAGATGTCTCTGACAGACAGTCACATTTCTTGTGTATACTGCCTGGGACCTTTGCACCTGCAGGACTCTTGTGCTGTTTGCCATGGCTTCAGCCCTAGAGTCCTGCAGGAGCGTAAAAATAAGCTCATTCTAAGGGGCTTATTGAAGCCTGAGGGTCCCCCGACTCAATCCTCGGGGAAACCCTCGAAGCCTTCCAGACCTTCGGCTCCGGTCTCTGAGTCGTCTTCTGGGGCTCCGAAGGCTGTTCGAACATTGGCTCCGGACGGAGCCGATGACTCTCGAACTCATGTCCCTACTATTTCCTCAGCTTCGGCCGGAGCCGAGGAAGACATCGCTGAGTCGGCTCTGATCAAATTGTCGGAACCGACCTCCAGAAAAAGGTCCCGATCACCATCTATCGGCTCCGTTCATTTGGCTCCAGCATCACCATTGCTGTCTGAATGGAGCCATAGATCTCACTCCTCTAGGTCGTCGAGACTTTCAGATCATGACCTTCAGAGGGTAGTGAGTCGACTTCTTAAGTCCGAGGTACTGGCCCAGATGCTTCAAAGTCCGACTCAACAGTCGAGGACTATTCCCATTACTCAGAATGTTCCTCCTCTGACTCCTTTGAGTTCGGAGCCGGGGCGGCTCGGACCCGAGACTGTGGTGGCGTCGGAACCGATACCGTTGTCTTTGGTGCCGTCGTCTGCTCCGATGTCTTCCTTGGAAGAATCTCGGCGCCGGACTTCCCTCGTCGGCTCCGAGGGGGTGAGTGGCATTGGACCCTTGTCCGACCCCGCTCTCCCTCTCGGTGCTTCGGCGCTGGTGAGTTCGGCTCCGACATCGGCCTCGGAGCCATCACTGTCGGTGCCGGGGGAGGTTTTCAGCTTTTCGGAGCGGAGACCTCTGGCTCTGCCTGACAGGGGTGCCTTTGAGGTCATGAGGAGCGTGTTAGAACCTGGTTCAACTCCACAGTCGGCTCCGTCTGCCCCTCCCTCCATGGTGCCTCCGGTGATTTCTGCTCACTCTCTCATCCCGGACCGTAGTGAGCCAGCTCCTCAAGTATCCCCAGTGGGGATCTGCTCCTCTTCCGAGGCCTCTCCTGACCCGGTAGGAGAGCCCCCTAGGAAGAGGCAGTGCAAGAGGAAGCACATTGACTCCCCTGAGTCTGTCACCTCTGACACTGATTTAGAGGATTCTGAAGGTTCCCCTCATTCCCCCTCTGAAGATGTCTCCTTTGCAGACATCCTCGAAATCTTAAAACAGAGGGGGGAATTGGCCAGCCCTCAACCGTTCAGAGGATGAATCGGTGTATCTTGAGGTGTTTGGCTCTCGCCCTTCCACCTCCTGGGTGTCTCCTCTCTTTGACCCCCTCATGCAAGTGGTGGCAAAGAAGGCCTGGACGGCTCCTGACTCAGTGGAACCCACCCCCAGGAGACCATCAAAATTTATCACTGCCCCCAAGGACAAAGAATTTTTAACCAAAGGCGTCTCTGTTGATGCTATGGTGGTGGCTGCGGCCACCAAGAAGGAGTTAGCTGATCCTTCTGTGCCTGTTCATCCTCCTAACAAGGAGTCTAGGTCTATGGACAGGTATGGGAAGCGGATGTTCTCATCAGTGACCTTTACTATGCGCTCGCTGAATTACCTGTGTCATTTCACTCGTCTTCAGAGGGATTTGCTCAAGGAAGCGAGCGAAATGTTAAAGGACCCAACAGCTGCGGGTTTTCAGGATAGGATGAGCTCTCAGCTGGCGACCCTTAATTCTATAACTAACTCCTCCATGCGCCTCCTTTCATATGCAGCGGATGGAGCGAGTAGAGCGGCAGGTACAGGTGTGGCCTTGCGTCTGCACGCCTGGATGCGGCTATGTAACTTTGCGGACCCTTTCAAGGCGTCCTTCACTAACTCCCCTTTTGATGGATCATCCCTCTTTGGTCCTCAAGTGAAGGAAACCCTGACTAGGTGCAAGACTGATGGCAAAACTCTCTCTGCCGTTGGAGACCGTTTTTCTACTCCTCCTAGGCCTTACCCCAAAGGCCAGAAGGGGGGAAAAATGTGGTTCCGCAAACAATCTCAGGGAGATTTGCCTGACAGAGTCGATTCCCCTCTAGAGGCAGAGGGGGGAACAATAATGGTAGACGCCGTCCTAGAGGCAGAGGGGGCCCGCAGAATCAGGGCAGTCGAGAAACCTTTTCCGACGAGCCTTTTCAGCATCCCTGAGGTGTTGCCCGACTGTCCACCTTCGGAGGCAGTCGGGGAAGATTATCTCTGTACCCAGAAGCCTGGCTATCCCTAACTCAAGACAAGTGGGTACAGTCTATCATTTCCGAAGGCTACAGAATCCTATTCCTTTTCATTCCGAAGCAATCCAAAAAATCCCTTCCAGACGTTCCACCCAGTCAAAGGGAGCAAGCAGCACTAGAAATTTCAAAGCTGCTTGCAAAAAGAGCCATTCAACCAGTTCCAGCAGACCAACAAGGATCCGGAATCTACTCCAAATTCTTTTTGGTTCCAAAGAAAACAGAGTACTGGAGACCCATTTTGGATCTCAGCAACTTGAACAAGTTTGTCAAGAAAACAAAGTTCCGGATGGTCACGCTGCAGTCCATTCTACCCCTTTTGGGGCGGGACAACTGGATGTGCTCAATAGATCTCCAGGATGCGTACTATCACATCAGAATGAGTCGACGCTCCAGGAGATTCCTCCGCTTCAGGCTGGGAACCAGTCATTTCCAATTCAGGGCCCTGCCCTTTGGACTCACTACAGCCCCCCCGAGTGTTTACCAAATGCATGGCAGTGGTCGCCTGTCATCTGAGATGACAAGGATTCCAGGTGTTTCCATATTTAGACGACTGTCTCCTTACAGCCCCCACCAAGCATCTTTTGCTTCTTGCCAGAGACTAAACTTTTCACACATGTCAAACACTAGGCATTTCAATAAATTACGAAAAGTCTGTCTTGTCGCCTTGTCGTGTTATTACCTTCATAGGTGCAAATCTAGACACAGTCAACATGTCAGCCAGACTCACAGAGCAGAGAATAGCAGACATACACAGACAGGTCTCTCTTGTCTTGCAGAGCAACAAAGTCAAAGCCAGATTGATCCTGAAGGTCTTAGGGATTATGGTGGCGGCCATCCCTCTTCTACCATTAGCTCGCTTCCATATGAGAATCTTACAATGGATGCTCTTCACACAATGGTCTTTCCAACGACTTCCAATGTCCCATCCTATTCGGATAACACAATCGTGC
>NC_056727.1:725272964-725280464 GCF_019279795.1 Protopterus annectens | reverse complement strand
ACTTATAGCCATCACCCAACAGTGTCTTAAGTATTGGAAATCTTCCCAAATGTCATTACTGCAGTTGTGAAACATATAGTAAATGTACAGTTATGCAGAAACTTACTGTAATTGTAGATGTACTGGTACGTTCATTGTTGCAGTATCACTTCTCGACCACCTCCTTTCTCTTTCCTTTTTTGTGGGGATCTGTGGGCCTATCGTGAACCCCACTCATTGTTTCCCTTCCTGTCTATTTCTCTGTCCTTGTGCTTGCCTTTCTTGTGGTTAACCTATGTCCCTGAGAGGCAGCTTGCTGAATATCTACTTAGACTTACCGTGTGGTCTTATTTCCAGGTCAGTCAGTACTCTGTCTCCATACCTGCCCTTTGGAAGGGGACAGGGCAAGAAAGATATAAAGATGACATGGGTGGCTGCCTCATTTATATCACTGACATTCAGGGGAAAAGGTGTGTTGTCAGCCACTGAAGGCTCAACAGGCTGTACGGACAAGTGTAATTACTTCAAAAGTGAAAACACGCAATTGCCTTCATGCCTTCTTGCTGGAAAAAGCTTGGTATATGATAGATTATTTCAGGCAAGTGGTACTGCAAACAGTTTTGAAATATTATTTAGTTGAATACTTTCTGGTACCTATACCAGCCCATTTTCCACACCTCTCCACCATTAGCTATATAGTTGCCTAAACAGAAAAGGCATTTAACTGTGGACGTTACTTCAGCATGGCACCTTGTTCCTCTTGGAGTTCTTGTGGTGCCAGAAAGATGACTGGAATGCAGTCAGGTTTTTTCTAGCAAAGAGATTTTGCATGGTAAACCTGAAGAATCTGCTCTTTCTAGGCAACCATGATCCTTTGATATCTTCTCTGGATGTAAAAGATAACCTGCATGTACTTTCCAGTATATCCTTTGCACAGGAAAGTCCTCAGTTTTAAAGTTGACACTTTCATTTCCAGTTTATACTTTTTGATGGATCTGCTGCCTGAGGAGTCTTTATAGACTGTTTTCCATCATTGTTTACCTGAGGTTACACCAAATTATGATAAACTGTTTTGTTTTAGCTCAGTCTGTCACTCAATATAAGCGATTATCTCACAGATGTAAAGCACCAATTTCTGATGCAGAGGATCATACTGCATATGAGGAAATCAAGTACACCATTCAAAAATATTTGTGTGTTGTCCTATCTCACCTTCATTCTTCACTGGTGGGTTCGGAACTGATCCTCCGATCCAACTCAGCCGTATACAAAAGCTCAAGGTCTTTCACTAGTTCCTGGCTAAATCCTCTACCCCATCATGCTCTAGTAAGTTTCTTCAGATCTCGGTTGCCGCTAAACAGATCGGGTGCTTCCATTTTGGCTCTGGCTAAGTAGCAAAACGCTTTTTCATTATTGAAGATTTTCTTCCCTTTTTCTGGTTGTAAATTTAGCGATTAGCTTTTATTACCCTTCTAGTTACCTTTAGAGAGTTTGTTGTATTTTTTGCTTCAGGCCGTCGTTTTTCTGTTAGGCCTTTGATGTCCTTCAAGGATGCATCTGCAGTCATAACATATGGGTTGTCCTGCCTCAGGCAGCCCTTCGGTCGGCCGGATTCCAAAGTCTGAGTCTGGCCTCGGCTGATGTCGCACTTTCCCCGATGTCAGAGCGTCTGGGGTATAAAAGCATCAGCCGACACCATTTTCCTCAGTCTTTCTTGCCGCGCGGTGCCCGAAGCAGAAGCTGTTCGCAAGTGCCTGTCGGTCAGATCCAGAGATTTCTGCTACCGAAGACTTCAAAAAAAGCTAAGTACCCCGTTGGGGACTCTTTCTTGCCTCAGCCGATGTCAGAGAAAGTAAATAATTGTTTAACTTGTGGGAAACAAATACCTCATAAGGATTTCCATTCTTACTGCCTTCCTTGCTTAGGCCCAGACCACGACGTATCGGCCTGTTTAGCCTGTGCCTCCTTCAACCGACGAACTCTTAGACGTTGGTCGGAGTTTGCAGAGGAATTTTTTGGAGCCGCATTTGCTTATAAAATGCCGTCGGAGACTCCGACCGCATATGGTCAAAAAGCGCAGGAAAAGGACAGACACTTTCGCGACCCGTGGTTTCGGCTGAAACCACGGCTAGGCTCATCGAGTGTCTCTGTTTCGGCGAAACAGAGTCCTCGGAGATTCCTTCTTCGAAACCATACTTCTGACCGCCGAGGCCGAGAGGCCCGGCTGAGTCTGCTTCTGAACTACCTACCGAAGCCAGTGGTCAGGATTTGTCCGACACCATACCTTTGGGCATTTCTACCCCTGCACGTGGGGCTGCTAGGCCCCCAGCTTCTATGTCCATTAAGGCCTTTTCTAGGGCTAAAGCTGCCAAACTTTCAAAAGCTTTGCCTGCCAAATCTACACCCCAGAGGCCTTCCTCTAGTTCACAGATCCTCAGCCTTGCTGAGGACCTTATCTCCTTAATTAGGGGTTCACAACCTCACCCAGACAGGGCCTCTCAACCTCCTCCAGACAAAAGGCCCAGGACTGACCCCTCTGAACCCCTCTCCTCAGATGATTCCACGGATGGATCTGAGTTGTCAGACCACCAGGAAGGGCCTTACTCGCCTTATGAGGATTCAGATGCAGGGGAATCTATCCCTTCGGCCTCCCCTCCTGAGGAGTTTTCCTTTGGGGAGACTTTACACTCCATGAGAGAGCACTTTCAATGGCAGGGTCAGGATTTCTCTGATTCTAGAAAAAGATTAAGGACCTTTTTGCATTTGCCTCAGCATAGGCCCTTAGCTATACCTCCTGTTCTAAATGTAATTTATGATGTGTACAATTATGTCAGTACAGCCCCTGATGCTCTTCCTCCGGCACCTGCCAAACCTGACAGATATTACAGGGTCCTGGATTCACATTTCCATCTGTATAAAGCCCATTCTGCAGACCCAGAAACTTATTTCTCAGGGCCCTAAAGGGGTTGCAGCCGCTACTGCCAAAAATCCCCTACCCTCTGATAGAGAGTCTAGAGCTTTAGAGAGATGGGGTAAGAAGGTGTATACATCTGCAACTCTTTCTGTCAGGGCATTAAACTGTCAATTCCATATGATACAGTACCAAGAGTATTTGTTAGATGAACTGAATAAGAAACTTTCTTCTCCTGAACCCCTAGACCGTAAATCCCTTCAGGATTTGGTACATAACTCTCAACAGGTTAGTAACCATTTCTTAAAATGTGGCTATGATGCACTGGAGGCTTCATTTAGATCAGCTATGACTGGGGCAGTTATTCGTAGGCATGCCTGGCTGAAGGAGCAATCTTTGCCAGACCATGTGAAAGCTAAACTCCTCGATGCTCCAATGGAGAAACAAAATTTATTTGGCTCCCCTGCTCAGGAGATTCTAAAAAAGGTTGAAGAAAAAGCAAAATCTGTGCAAACAGTTAAAGATTTCCTGCAAGTTCAACCACCGAGATTCAGCAGAAACTGGCCTACAAAGAATTGGTCCTTTCCAGACTCTGATAGAGCCCAGAGAGGCAGGAACAGGCGCCCTAGAGGCAGAGGTCAATCGAAGGTCTCCTACAGAGGCCGTCAGTGGCAGCCTGCCAACCAGAGGAGTAGTGCAACAGCTACAACAACCACCACTACTACAGGACAGACTCAATGACTTGACTCTGATTCCGCCTACCGGGGATCAACTGGAAGCACCCTTGGGCGGAAAGCTGGCTTTATTTTCAAAAAAACTGGCATTATATCACAAAGGATACATGGGCATTGCAAATAGTAGACAAAGGATACAGGTTTCACTTCCACACTTTGCCAAAAAGAAGCGGAATGCCAAACCTTCCACCAAATCAGAAGGCAGAGGCTTTAAAACAAATCAGCAATTTACTTCAGATGAAAGCTATAGTAAAGGTACCATTCTCAGAACAAGGCCTAGGATTTTACTCCAGATTATTCCTTGTACCAAGAAAAGAAAATCAATGGAGGCCTATTCTCGACCTGTCCGCTCTCAACACTTATCTCATTGTGCCAAAATTCAAAATGCTGACCCTACAGCAATTCTTACCATGTTGGGCAAGGAGTCTTGGCTGGTGACTCTAGATCTCAAGGAGGCATACCTGCACGTCCCTATCCGACCAAGTTGCAGAAGACACCTCAGATTTCTTGCAGGATCAGAGCATTATCAATTCTCAGCATTGCCCTTTGGCTTATCTACTGCGCCCAGAGTATTCACGAAATGCCTGGCATCAGTAGTTGCACATTGCAGACTACAGGGAATTCAAATTTATCCATACCTGGACGACTGCCTGATACAAGCGGACAACAAGAAGAAATTGTTAAAGGACTTGGCCTATGCCATACACCTGTTACAGGCCTTGGGATACACAGTCAACATCCAAAAGTCAAGACTAGTACCATCTCAAAGGATCACCTTTTTGGGTGCAGCTCTGGACACAAACACCCAAATGGCCTTTCTCACAGAAGAAAAGTGAAAACAACTTCCAGATTACTTCATGATTTTGACAAGGCAAACTCAGCTTACTGCAAGGAAAATCCTGCAGGCCCTGGGTTACATGGCATCCTGCATAATTCTAATCCCACATGCCAGGCTACATATGAGGAAATTGCAGTGGTACCTAAGGAGTGTATGGTCTCAGCACAGTCACAGTTTAGAGAGCATGATACCAATCATTCCATGCCTTCAAAAGGAATTCCTGTGGTGGGCTCAGGCCTGCCAGTCCAACAGAGGGTTGCCTTTCAACAAACCAAAAACAAGGCAAACCATCACCACAGGCGCTCGGAGCGAGGATGGGGAGCACACATGGAGGACAAATGCATCCAAGGCCTATGGCCTCAAGGACAGCTAAGCATGCACATAAACCAAAAGGAAATGCTGGCAGTGAGGCATGCAATCGAGGCATTCAAACCCTTCCTCCAACAAGGACATCTGTTAATAAGGACAGACAACACCACGGTCATGTGGTACATAAACAAACAGGGGGCACACATTCTTACCCGCTATGCGGATGGCTATGAATCTGTGGGATCTATGCCTGAATCTCAATGTCCAACTACAGGCCCAATTGTGCCAGGGAAAGAAAAGCACTTGCCCGGACAGCCTAAGCAGAACTACTACGGATGCACACGAATGGATGCTGCACCCAGACATCTTCAAGCTCATAACAAAGACATGGGGAATGCCGGAGATAGATCTGTTTGCCTCCCCACTCAACCATCAACTGAAGACATTCTGCTCAAGGACATACCACCCACAAGCTTGGAGGGTGGACTCTCTCTCTTTCAGCTGGAAAGCCCTAACAGTATATGCCTTCTCACCTCTCCCATTGATGCACAAGGTTCTACTGAAAATCAGGGAGGAACAGCCAAAAGTGATACTGATAGCTCCGGACTGGCCAAGGCAACACTGGTATCCACTATTGAGAAGCATGTCTCAGGCAAAATCATGGCCTCTCCCCCTATGGCCTCTTCTTCTAACGCAGAACAATTTCAAGACCCTGCATCCCAACTTGAAAACATTGCAGCTAACTGCCTGGAAAATTCCTTAAATCCCAATCAAACTGTTTTATCTCAGAGGGTGAAGGACATTATCCTGGAGGCTCGCAGGCCTTCCACAAGGAAGACATACTCAGCTAAATGGAAGAGATTTCTCATTTGGAGCACATCAAAGGGCACAGATGTCACAGTGGCAAACCTAGCACATATCCTAGAATATTTAGCAGAATTGTTCCACAAAGGCCTGTCCTATTCTTCCATTAAGATTCATGCTTCAGCAATCTCAGCAGAATACAATGTGGATCCACCTATCTTCTCACACCCTCTCCTCAGACAATTTCTAAGAGGGATCAAAAATGTTAAACCTCCAATAAGACCCCCTCTACCTGCCTGGGATCTCAACTTTGTGCTGGAAAAACTGACACTACCTCCTTTTGAACCAGCAGCATCAGCGGATCTACAGTTTCTATCTTGGAAAACTACATTCCTTTTGGCAATCACTTCAGCAAGAAGAGTATCTGAGTTACAAGCATTAATGGCAGTGCAGCCTTTTCTTATTTTCCACCAGGACAGAGTGTCACTAAGAACCAATCCTACTTTTATACCAAAGGTGGTATCTAGGGTATCCTTGAACCAAGCTATTCACTTGCCTACGTTCTTCCCAAATCCACAGAATAAAGGGGAAAAACTTTTGCACACCCTGGATATACACCAACAACTATGCTACTACTTGGACAGAACAAAAACTAGCAGAAAATCTGACCAACTGTTTGTAGCATATGCAACTGGGGTGCAAGGAAGAGCAATTTCCAAACAGACAATATCAAAATGGATAGGAAATTGCATTCGCTTTTGCTACTCCTTTCATGGAAAGACAGTTCCTGAAAATATCAGGCCTCACTCCACAAGGGCCACGGCCACCACTACAGCCTTCCTACGGGGGGTGGCTACCAAGGACATTTTAGAAGCTGCTACTTGGACCTCTGTGCATACATTTGCCAAGCATTACAATCTACCTTTATACTCTAGATCCAGAGCAGGGTTTGCAACTGCAGTCCTGCAGGGGATCTTAACTACACCATCCTTTTCTTAGTACCTCCACCCCAGATTGGCTATGGTATTCTACCCATATGTTATGACTGCAGATGCATCCTTGAAGGACATAGTACAGTTTTGTACCTACCATAAATGTAGATGTCCGATAGGTATGCATCTGCAGTCAGGATTACCCTCCCTCCTTCCCCTCTGTGGTATTCCAAGGGTGCTTACCCCTCTTTTAGCTAGCTGGGGAATCTATTATGGTGTATTTGTTTGTTTATTCATGTATATAATTTGCAAATGTTTGGAACTTTTCGGCATTTATCCAAATTTAGCCTTCCTAGAGGGCACCTGGCATCTGGGGCAAGAAAAACTGAGGAAAATGGCGTCGGCTGATGCTTTTATACCCCAGACGCTCTGACGTTGGGGAAAGTGCGACATCAGCCGAGGCCAGACCCAGACTTTGGAATCCGGCCGACCGAAGGGCTGCCTGAGGCAGGACAACCCATATGTTATGACTGCAGATGCATACCTATCGGACATCTACATTTATGGTAGGTACAAAACTGTACTTTTCCTTCCATATTCCGGCTTAAACATCTATACTACAAGCCTGTTTTTAGTTAGAGGGCTTACTCCCTTTTTTTGTTTTTTTTTTTATATTTGTTGTCTTGTTACCCCTTCTAGGAAAAGCATCAGCTCATTTAAGTTAGAGATCTGCTGCTGCCCATTTGAGTTAGAGAGCTATATCTAGTTCTTCCCTTTTTTACTGCTTATTTATTAGTTATTTCTGTGTTAAAAATATATGTATTATATATTTTTGTAGTGATAGCTGCCTTTTTGACTAGCTAGTCTGTCAAGTTGTTGTTGATGTTATTCTGGTCATTTGTGGTTGGTTAAAATTGTTTGTATATATCTAAGGAGCATAGGGAAACTAAGCCTTCTGGCTTCAAAAAATGTGGTAAATGCAACCAAAAGATG
>NC_056727.1:724433249-724608016 GCF_019279795.1 Protopterus annectens | reverse complement strand
CCTACAATGGCTCCTATTCGCCCAATGGTCCTTCCAAAGACTACCGCTTTCCCATCCTATCTTAATCACAGGCATATGCAAGCAGGACCTCAGTTGGTGGCTATGCACCAACAACTTAGATGTAGGGAAACCCTTTGTTCCACCCAGTCCGGTAGCCACAGTGACCACGGATGCCTCCCGGATAGGGTGTGGGGGGGGCATTATCTCGGCAGGATGATCCAAGGCACGTGGCTGGAGCACAAGATAGACTTACACATAAATGTCCTGGAGATGAGGGCAGTGCTCCTAGCGTTGCAGGCACTTCAGGATGTCCTCCCTCTAGGGACTAATGCGATACACTCGGACAACATGTCAGTAGTGTGGTATCTCAACAAACAAGGAGGAACCAGATCGTACCCACTAAGCAGGGAGGCCATGAGAGTGTGGAATTGGGTGATAGCTTCCCAACAGGCCTTGTTGGCAACGCACATCCCGGGGGAAACCAATGTGATTGCAGACGGGCTAAGCAGAGCGATCCTCATGCCTTACGAGTGGTCCCTGAACCGCTGGGTGGCGGACAGTATATTCAGCAAATGGGGTCAGCCTTGCTGCGATCTGTTTGCCAGCCCCCTCAATGCGAAATGCAGCAACTACTTCTCGCTAATCCCACCACCGGGGAAATCTCCAAGGGTCACTCTTGCGCACAATTGGCCCTCGGGTCTGCTGTATGCTTTCCCTCCATTTCCCCTTATCTCAAGGGTGATTCAGAAAGCGCTATCCGTGGGAAACAGATTAATTCTGATCGCGCCACACTGGCCTCGACAAGTATGGTTCCCCTTCCTTCAACCTTACATCGTGGATGCTCCTTGAACTCTGGACCCTCGTCCAGACTTGCTGACACATATATCTGGACAGCTCCACTCCTCCCTGGAGACCCTCCGGCTGACCGCCTGGCTACTCCACTTCCATCCGTAGTCAGGTGTCATGATTTTTCTCCAGACGTGGTCCATATTCTTTCGTCCTCTCATAAGCCGTCCACTAGGAAGATTTACTCTAGCAAGTGGAAAAGGTTTTCAATATGGGCCCAGTCCAAAGGTATTGACCCCTACACAGCCCCCATTGACTCTGATGGTGGCTGAGGCAGACCCTTGGTAGAATAAATGAGACAAAAATTCCAACACAAAGTTCAGCTGGCGGCTATTTCAAATTATCATGTGGCTTATGAACTGTAATCGCACACAGACTGTGTAGAGCATTCCTGAAAGGCACTCTTCTCCTTCGTCCCCGTGTATCTCAACATGTTATGCCCTGGGACCTCAATTTTGTTCTGCAGGCCCTCACTCTCCCACTCTTTGAGCCCGCGGCTTCCTTCGATTTAAAATTTCTTACATGGAAATCTGCCTTTTTGGTAGCTATCACATCGGCTAGACAAGTATCAGAACTCCAGGCCCCATCAGTCAAGCCCCCATATTTGGTATTCCATAAAGATAAGAGTCTCTCTCAGACCAAATCCGTCCTTTCTTCCCAAAGTGGCTTCCTTATCTAATATTAATCAGTCCATTGAGCTGCCAGTCTTCTTCCCCAACTTCTCCAATAAGGCAGAGTACCAGTTTCATCTGTTGGATGTTCATAGGCAACTACGCTTTTATCTACACAGGACTAAAGATTGGCGGAAGTCAGACCAGCTCTTCGTTTCGTTCTCAGAGAATCACTTGGGGTCTGCAGTTTCCAAGGTCACCATCTCTAGGTGGATAGCTGGTTGTGTCTCCTTTATTTATCAGGCAGGGGGAAAGAGCCTGCCTTTTCCAGTCAGAGCACACTCTACCAGAGCAGTTTCTACTACCACAGTCTTTCAGGCTAGGTTATCGATGGATGATATATGTGCGGCTGCAACATGGGCTTCTCCTCAGACGTTTGTTTCCCATTACAAATTGGATGTGGTGTCCAGGGGCAGATCATCTTTTGGCTCCACAGTGCTCAGGAGTATTTTCCATTGAGCCACCCAGGATGTAGGTGCTAGGGACGCTGTCCCACAAGTGAAGAATGTAGGCGAGACAGGACTACATAACATCAGTTAGTTATGTACTCACCATAACGTTAGATGTATGTAGTCCATCTCGCCTCACATTCTTCATTACCCCCCCACCGTCCCCCACGCCTGGAGGATTTGGAGGATCTCCTTGTACTTCTGATGTTAGAGTCCCTTTGGATAATTTGTTGGACCTCCTTGTTATGGGTGTGTGTGTGTGTGTTTGGGCGATGGATTACGATGCTTCTGTTGGCAGCAAACTAGATCTGGGGATGTGGAGCAGTGTATTGTGCGATACCATCTTGGCCTATTTACTAGCTTGAAAGTCTTTGATTGTCTGGGCTGAGTCGGAGCCGACATTCGGCTCTGAACCCACAAGTGAAGAATGTGAGGCGAGATGGACTACATACATCTAACGTTATGGTGAGTACATAACTAACTGTTTGCGTACTACATCCTCCAATTTTACATTTCTTTGTGTTCTTTACAGGAAGTTAATGTGTAGCACAGTAGCTCAGTGTTCAGATCTATTCCTCATAACTCCATGTCACATGGTTCAGTCCAGCCTTTCATGGTCTCCCTCTGGTTTCCTCCCTCCTGAAAACATGCTGGTTGATTTGCCACTTTGGCTAAGGTAAACACATACACACCAAAAGTTTAGCTCAGACTAGTGGCTGAAACCCGTCCATGATGACTAATTTACTTTGCTAGTTAACAGATGAGTAAATCAAGTTGAAATAAATAAAAGCCCTTGTACAATAGAAAAATTAAATGACTGAATACCCCTTTACAAGTATTCCTTTCAGAGACCTGGGTTGGCTTTATGAGTTGTCACAGCATAGAGTGAGTGGTAGTCCGAAATGCAAGGTGAGAATAGTCCAAGTTTTGTAGGTTTTGTAGCTACTTTACAAAACAAATGATGGCCAATGCCATCACTTAATACAGTTTGATTACTTTTATATCAATATAAATTTGCCTATGTCACAAGTGTTAATTCAATAAAGGTGTTTAAGTTCACATTTACAAACATTATACTTCATGTATATTGTTATGTGTCCTATAACCTAAACAAAATTACATAAATTATTCAATTCCTGACTTTTTTAATTAAAACGAAACGAAGGATAAACGAACCTAGTTAAAAATGTCATGAAAATCCAAAACTAGCAGCTCCGAGGAAGCAGGACAACAATAACACAAAATGGTTTTATTAAACACTGAAAAACTATCAACAAGCTAAAGGTTAAGCACTTTCATCTTGCAAAATTAAGACGTGTTCAGCTCTTTTTAGCTTGGTTCTGATGATAAGTTTAAAAAGGCCGGTAAAGGCACACCTCTCCCTTTTGATCCAATCACAAACCAGAATGTGTTAAAAGATTATTAACCCAAGGCGGTCTAGATTTCACAAAGAAAATGTACAAAACAATAACTTGTTGAAACCAATTAAAATTATTAGTAAAATATGCACATTGCCCTGTAGATTTCACTTTTTCTTTGTGAAATCTAGACTGCCTTAGGTTAATAATTATGTTTTAACACATTCTAGACTGTGATTGGATCAAAAGGGAGATGTGTGCCTTTACCAGGCTTTTTAAACTTGTGTTCAGCTCTTTATAGCTTGGTTCTGATGATGTTTTAATTTTGCAAGACGAAAGTGCTGAACTTTTAGCTTGTTGATAGTTTTATTAAATACTAAAAAACTATTTCTTGTGGAATTGTTGTCCTGCTTCCTCGGAGCTCCTAGTCTTGGATTTTTTTAATTAAACAAGAAACATCTTTATTAAATTATCACTTAGGACATAGGTAATCATACATTTATATAAATGAAAAACCACACCAGCACAATCTTAGTTACAAGCAATTTACAACAAAAACCATACTGATACTCCCAGTTGTAAACATTATACACCATTTATAATCTACCCAATCATTTCCCATCAAATATTACATAGCTCATTCAAAAACTGCCTTCTTTTAAACCTCATTCCTCCTCTGTATGTGTTGATCCCACAGTTTCCATTTTTTCCTATGTAATTTGCTTCTACCCTTTTCTAAATATCACAATTCCAGTTGTTTTGTCTCTGTTACTATATTCACAACTTCTAGTACAGTTGGTTTAGATTTTGATTTGCATTTTCAAGTAATTGCTTTTTTGGCACCCACCATAATAGGGCTCAGCAAGGCCTTACTGTGTCTAGGCAATCCTGATTCTGTATCATAGCTAATAAAAATAATTTCCCTTGTTACACCAGTGTGCCCATCCAGCATCTCCAACAGAGCAGTCTGCAGGGGAATCCTTACTTTCTGGGAGTGATGTGAATTGGCAGAGTTTATATTCCCAATCTCTTTCTTCCCTGTCACACCTCCAGAGAATTTTCCCTCAGGTAGTCAGTGAATGTTGAAGTATGCATAGATATTTGTATACCCTAAGTAAACATTTCCAAGCAGAAATCGTAAATCATCTAGATTTTATGTATTTGGGAGACATACATATATCCCCCATAGTTTCTTTAGAAAGGATTAGATAAGCAATTCCCAAATTCCTCTGATTCTTATAGTTATCATTACATATTTTATATGCTCTACAAAGTATTCCTTTTTAATGGCAGCTTATGTACTCGATTCTGCTAAAAAACTCTACCAGTGCTAGTCTTTTGTTTACGACTCTGATGACATCAGGTAGTGCCAGCTGTGCTAGGGGTGAGTAGGCCAGTGCATGTGCAACATATGCCAGCATAGCTAGCTGGAGTTTTGTAAAGAATTGTATGTCATTTGAATACCAAACTGATTTGTAGAGATCTTTGTGTTAAAATTGTATTTGTAAAGCTACTTGTGTTAAAAATGTATCAACAGTGGGTCCTGCTGGACAGAAAATAGATATACATGTATGTTATTCTGTATTGTTGTAACTGCTGAAATGTATATATTTTAACAGTGGATACTGGAATGGAAAGTGTTAAGCTCAGCCCAGCTAACCTAAAGAAAAATAGTGGGAAATTAAATGACTTGGTTTAGGCCATAAATATTCTCACAGGACTGAATGCAGCCAGAGACTCAATATCTATAAAAAGCCTTTCTGTGGGAATGGTAGACATTTTGGAATTGTTTTACAGTCTCCAGATGCTGTAATAAGCCTTAGCAAAGTTCTAGGTGTGTGTATTGTGACACATCTGTTCCGGATCCTGGCTCAAGTTTCTTGTGAGGGGTAGTGTGGGAACCACAGAGTCAGGTGACCAGATGTGAAGTCATTCTGTAGCCAGCACTGAAATTGTATTTAGACACTTGTGAGAGATGAATCAGTAACACTGTTATTGGAACTAACAAAGACACTCCTCCACTTCATCTTGCCTTGCTCTAGCAAGTAAGGAGGGAACAATAATTCTTCAGTCAGGAAAATATAGTGTGATTAGTTAAATATTTTTTTCTGTATCTGTTAGAAGAAGTGATAGATTCAATTTCCTGTGGATTGAAACTCTGGTGTTTATTGTGAATAGATATTCAGTATTGTCTTGTTTAAATATTTTCTAAAAGATCAGACACAATGAAAGGTTTAGATATATTTAATAAAAAATAACCTCTGAGAGCACTTGCATTTATTTAGTGGCACTGTGGCTTAGCATTTCCAAGCACCAAGACTTTCCACAATGTGACCATTTGTATAAAGTTTAATTGAGTCCCTGGTAAGTGCCTTAGAGTAGCTGGCTTGAGGTATTCTGGTGGCAGTATATACCTTTTATCAGATATGGCACTTCCACCCAGGTTATATCTGTGCCAGCATTTCCCAGGGGGTGTGTGTGTTGGCTACTTGGAACAGGCAGCAGAGTACTGATTTCACACAGACGATGGTGGAGGACTTGGCTTGGAATACCTGGCTCAGGACTCAAATCTGAGGTGGTCAGTGCGGAGGCTTATTTGGGGCCTGGAGAGGAAGTCCAGCCCCAGAACTGGAGTGCACCTTCCCTGTGTGCTTTTAAGGGAAATTGTACTAGGTGCAGAAAGCTGCATCTGAAAATACTGTGTATGCCTATTTTTCTCTCAAAGATCACTGGCCCAGAGGAGGGACGTCACGTGTTGGTGAGCAGCAGTGTGCATATTAATTGAACTTCTGTAGCCTGTAAGCAGTTGAAACTCCATTTACCTTGTGGCTGCTGAGAGTATGCATACCTTAAGTGACATGTTCCACAATGGGGTTTTAATTATTTTTTTTTTGTTTTAGTTTAGTCAGGGAAAGCAGGCAAAGATGTCAGCAGAAGATTGTGGCAAGCTGACAGTGAACCATTGTGCAAATCTAAAGGAGTCGTGCGTGCCAACCTGACTAAAGAGGAAGTGATTTCAGCCTTAGTTGCAGCTGCAGCAGAGACCAGCAAACAGGAAGATAACTAGTCTGGCAATGGGGATGTGCAGCCCTCAAAAACCTGTCAGAAACAGGACAGTTCGCCTTTAACTTCAAAGTCCTGTGAGTAAGAGAGACTTGAACTTTAGGCAAAAGGTATGGAATTAGAATCAGCAGAGACTGCAGCATTTGAAGGCTGGGGAAAATGAGAAGCAGCATCACCATGAGAGGGATCTTCAGGAACATGGAAGTAATGGGGAAGAGAATAACCAAACCCCAGAAGCAAAAAAGTTAGTACATTTCTTCCACAGTATACAGAAGGTGATAATTTTGATGGTCAACATCATAGTCTTATTCACGCATTTGAAAGGGTATACAGATTAAGGGTTGTGGATACAGTTCCTGACCCCCCTTACTCCATGGTAAAGCTGTAACCAATGATCTAAAGTAGTTTACTTCATTTGGTCTTCAACCTGTGGAGATACCGGATCCGAGCCAGCAACTTTACTAGCATCTGCTTCGAGTTCCTTCCCTTACCCATAATACACCTCCACTACCTTCCAACTCCCAGATTTCGTTTGCCATGAATAGCTAAAGCATCATGATCTCCAGAGCTCCAGGTTAATAGTGGGTAAAAAACTTTAAAACTATAAAACTCGATGCACCAAGCGGAGGAGAAAAGGGAACTTACACTTATCACTACCTAAATTTTTGTAAAGGAAAATAAATATTTTAGAGTTGGTAGCTTAGTTTAGAGTAGTTGTGAGTGTTTTTGCTCCCCCCCTTCAGTGTGTTGTGTGTGTATGTGTGTGGTGAGTTAGTGCATCTTTTGAATATAAGCTTGCAGCCATAGTATCCAAAGAAAGAATAAAAAAGGAAACGTTATTTCTTTCTTGCTGAGAACACCAAGTGTGGCCATAAGTTATCCCCTGCAGATGGCCACACTCTGTGGTATGTGCTTGGGCATGGCCCATCGGAGCACAGAGACTGCACTGTATGCGCAGGGTTTAAACCACGCGCCATTAAAGACAGGAAGGCCAAGTTGGCCCTGAAAGGCCTTCTTCCCCCTTCTGAGACAGTTGCCGCATCTTCAGCTTCGGTCACAGCAGCTGCTGTGGCCACCTCTCCTTCTTCTCTTCCCCTGGCTTCTCCTCCTTCCCAGACTAGAACTCATCCTCCTGTGCAAAAGCCTGCAGAAGTGGAGCAGAAAAGGGGCAGAGAGATTGGGAGAGAGTCGAAGTCGAGGGAAAAATGTAAGAGGTCTCCGGCCCTCCCTTCACCAGTCAAAACTCTAAGGATCCATGACTCCCCTCGGCTTCAATCTGCAAGGTTTTTCCTGGAGCTGGAGGAGACACGCTCAGCTTCTAGGGCCTCGATGCTCTGACCTGCGAGGTCGGAGTCTATGGCCTCATCGAGGTCCACCTGGTCTTTGTCTGAGGTCATTATGAATAAAATGATGAGTAGGTTCATTCATACTCTGATCCAGATTGGGGTCTTGCCAATTCTCTCCCCTTCAGGAGGGGGGAGCTCGCTTCCTTTTTTCCAACCAATATCTACTTCTCCGATCCGTCCTTCGAGTTCGGAGTATTCGGATCACAGGATGACTTTAGTCAGGGGGTTGTCGCCGACAGTACCTGCTTCCTCGATGCGGACAGCTGCCTGGAGCATGTCGGATCCGAGCCGCTCTGAGCCATAGCTTGGGTGTCAGATCTGAGGGAGTTGAACTTTTTTCATCGGCTCCGCCTTTGTCGGGCCAAGTTCCCTCCCTCGGAGCTCCGTCCACTTTAGGCCTGGTCAGATTCTCTTGTTGGACCTGGGAAGACCAGCCTCATTGGTTTCTCAGGAGGTTCACTCTCCTTGGATCAGGTGGAGAGACCTTTCTACCATGTCAAAGACCCCTGACTGGCCCCTCGGACTCCACCCAGACCCCCTCGGCTCTTTCTACAATCCCCTACATTTTACCTGAGGGACAGCCCATGCTCGAGGAGCCCCAGACAGTTCCCCCTGAGGAACAAGTGGCTTGCGAGTTCCCCCCTGGAGAGCCCCACCGGAGAGGTGCCTTGCAAGCTTACGTGCAAGAGGAGGCAGTTGTACTCCCCGAGTCCCTCACTGAGGATACAGACTTGGATGATGGAGAGGGTTCCCCTAGGTCACCTTCCAAGGATGTCTCCTTTGGAGACATCATGGAAATCCTATGCCAACGGGGAGGTTGGTCTGCTCCCAAATCTTCTTCTGACGTGTCCGTGTTCCTGGAGGCTTTTGGCACAGACCCATCTACTTCCTGGGTGTCCCCTCCTGTGGATCCTTTGGTGGACCTTGTCACCTCGTGGGCATGGACAGAGCCGGACACCATGGAACCAATTCCAAAAAGACCCAACAAAATTTTGAGTTCTCCCACAGATAGGCCAGCATGGAACAAGGGCTCCCCTGTAGAGCTATGGTGGTAGCAGCAGCCACAAAGAAGGAACTTGCCCAGGAGAGTTCCTCGGTTCATCCTCCTGACCGAGAGTTGTGGATGATGGACTACCTTCAGCTACCTTTTCTATTAGGGAGCTGAACTACCTAGCCCATGTCACCAGACTCCAACGTGACCTGGAGGAGTCTCTCCCTCCTAAGTCCATGTCGCAGGAAGACAGGGTCTCATTCTCCGCGAGGATGGCCACTTTGAAAGTAGTCTCCAACATGTCCATGCAACTACTTTCACATGCTACTGAAGGAGCGGCTAGGGCAGCTGGGTCTGGCGTGTCCATGAGGTGCAGTGCCTGGCTCAGATTATGTCAATTCTCAGAACCTTTCAAGGCGTCCTTTGCCAATGTCCCTTATGACTGGGCTAACTTCTCTTTGATGGTCTTACCAAAGAGAGTAGAGCAGAGTGAGAAGGATGGGAAGACACTGCCATTGGAATCCGCTTCTAGAACCCTCGAAGTTCCTTTTTCCAGAACCAGTGAGGGCAAAAGAAGATGTGGTTCTGGAAGTCACAGTATTCCCGGAACACTCTGGGCTCTTTTTCCCCAGAGGCAGAGGGGGACAGAATGGACATCAGCCCAGAGGCATAGGGGGTCAGAGGAATTTTGGGTCTCAAGAATATTTCTTGGACAGACCCGGGCAGCAACCCTGAGGGGTGGCCTGACTGCTCTACTCTGGAGGCAGTCGGGGGACGATTGTCCTTGCACCTAGCGGTATGGGAGTCCATAACATCAGACCGCTGGGTGCTTCAGATCATATCCAGAGGATACTCTATCCCCTTCATGGGTCCCCCCAAATCTCCCAAACACCTCCCGGACATACCACCCACGCAAAGGGAGGCAGCAGCACAGGAAATTTCCAAGCTGCTAGAAAAACAAGCCATTGAAACAGTCCCCCCAGATCAAGTCTGGATCAGGCTTCTACTCAGGTTCAGGGTAGAAAGGTCCAGAATAGGCCTCAAGTCCCCCGTTTTCTTTGGCAACTGACAGGTTCTTTTTGGTGCCAAAGAGAAGTTCCAGATGGGCACACTACAGTCCATCATGCCGTACCTGCAAGAGAGCGACTGGATGTGCTCATTAGACCTCGAGGATGCTTACTATCACATAAAGATGCACAGAAGCTCCAGGAGGTTCCTCTGCTTCCAGCTAGGAGTCCATCATTACCAATTTCGAGCCCTACTCTTTGGTCTCACCACAGCCCCCAGGGTGTTCACTAAAGTGATGGCGGTGGTAGCGGCTCACCTGAGGCTTCAGGGGATTTAGGTCTATCTGTACCTGGATAATTGGCTCCTCACTGCTCCCACCCAGCCGTCTAGTCTCCCAAGCCAGAGATTATTTCCTGATCCTTGCCCTGCGTTTGGGGATCACAATCAGTGCATCCAAATCGCTTCTAGATCCTGTACAGGTGATAGACTACATTGGCACCAGGATAGATACTTTACAGTGCAAAATCATCCTGACCTTGGAGAGAGTACAAAACCTGAGGATGTATGTCTCCCTGATCTACTACTGTCATCTCCCAATGGCAGAATCAGTGTTGAGGGCCTTAGGAGAAGAGTTATGGTCTCTGCCATCAAGCCTGTGTGCCCGGTTACACATGATAATTCTACAGTGGACTCTAGCTGTACAGTGGTCCCTGTTAGACTCGACTGAGTTGAATTGGACATGCCAATGGCAGTTCCGTCGGTCTTCCCTCATATGGTGGATGTGTTCTGCGGACATTTTGGAGGGACGAAACTTTGTTCCAGCCCTGGCCCAAGCCACAGTGACCAAGGATGCCTCCCAACTCGGGTGGGGGGTATTGTCTGGGCAGGACAGTCCAAGGCCTGTGGTTCCCTGTAGAGACCAGCTTGCAAATAAATGTCCTAGAGATGAGGACGGTCTTTCTAGCATTGCAGGCCCTTCATGCCTTTCTTCCTCTGGGAATGATTGCAATTCAGTCAGACATGTCAGTGGTCTGATATATCAACAAACGGAGGGACCAGATCTTACCCCCTTTGTCAAAAGGCCATGAGAGTGTGGGAATGGTCGATCTCCACTGGTCATTTTCTCATCGCAACGCACATTCTGGGATGGTCCAACATTCCAGTGGACAGACTAAGTCGGACTATTCTGATGCCTTATGAGTGGTCTCTGAATCTTTCAGTAGCGGAACAGATCTTCCGCAAGTGGGGTCAAGCTTGCTGCAATCTCTTTGCATCTCCTTCCAAGACCAAGTGCAGTGAGTTTTTCGCTCTGAACCCCCTACCGTGGGAGTCCTCCAGAGATGCTCTAGTTCATGCTTGGCCTCCCGGTCTTCTGTATGCTTACCCTCCAGTACCTCTGCTCCCCAGTCAACGAGCTTTCTGTAGAAACCTCAGGATAAAAGTGATCCTCATTGCCCTGTTTTGGCCTCGCCAGGTATGGTTTCCCTTCCTTTGGTCTCACCTTCTGGCTCCGCCTTGGATCTTGGATTCCATTCAGGATCTGATTTCACGCCCTTCAGGGGTTCCTCATCCGAATCTGGAAGTTTGAAGCTCACAGCTTGGCTGCTCCATTTCCCGTGATTGCTAGGACTCCTGGATTATCCTCCTCAGATCTATTTTGGTGGCTGCTCATGTCTTCGACCAGGAAGGTTTATCGCAGCAAGTGGAAACGTTTTTCCCTCTGGGCCTCTCAGAGGAGTTTAGACCCCTTCACGGCTCCTATTTCCACCATTCTTGATTTTCTAGCTGATATTTTTCAACACAGAGCTAGTTCTTCTACTGTCATGGTTCAGTTGGCTGCCATTTTTCATTTTCACGTGGGTGAGAATTCTGCCTCTAGCCTCCTCTAGACTGTGTAAAGCCTTTATTAAAGGCACCTTTTTGTTACGCCCCCCCAGTCAAGGATCCTATTCCATCATGGGACCTTACTATGGTTCTTCAAGCTTTGGTCACTCCGACTTTCGAACCTGCCACTACAACAGTTCTGAAATATCTTGAAAATAGCTTTTCTGGTGGCTATTACCTCTGCCAAAAGGGTTTCAGAACTACAGGCCTTGTCCATCAAAGTTCCTTACATGATTTTTCACAAAGATGGGGTTTCCCTTCGGGCCAGTCCATCCTTTCTCCCTAAGGTGACATCACCAGTCAATATCAATCAGATCATCAATTTGCCTGTGTTCTTTCCTAATTTTACTAACAAGATGGAATAGAAACTCCACCTGCTGGATGTTCATAGACAGTTATAATTCTGTTTACACAGGGCAAAACATTTCTGTAAAGCTGATCAGTTGTTATGTTTTCCCAAAAAGGGTTTATAGAAGGATACAATCTCCAAGGTCACTATTGCTAGATGGATTTCTGCATGGATCCTTCAGGTCTATAAGAAAAGAGCCATGTCTCCTCCGGGTCAGGTGAGAGCTCATTCCACTAGATCAATGGCTACGTCTGCGGCTTTTTGGTCTAGAGTGTCTTTGGATGATGATTGCTCCTGCAGCTACTTGGTCCTCATCTCTTACATTTATTTCTTATTACAAATTGGATTTGACTTCCAGAAGGAGAGCATCCTTTGGTACTGTGGTGCTTCAGAATATCCTTCCATGAGGGCCTCCCAGGAGTTTAGTAGCTGAGGACTCTGTCCCACATGTTGAAGACCAAATGAAGTAAACTACTTTAGATAAAGAAGTTATGTACTCACCATAATGTTCCGAGTAGCTCTACTTCATTTGTCTTCGACCATCCCTCCCTCCTTCCCCCAGACCTTGGCATATGAACAGCCTACAGGACCTGTGAGCAGTTCCAGAAAGTAGGCAAGGCAGGAGACAGAGGTCCCACAATATCCATAGCTACCCTCTTAAATGGCTCCTCAGTGTCAGAGCTCCTTTGATGCCTTTGTCTGTAATTGAGTATCCCAAGTTCCACAAGGAAGAAATATATCCTAGTGGAAGCAGATTATGCTACTAGATACCACAAGGAAGAAATATATCCTAGTGATAGTATATTATGCTACTAGATACCCTGAGACCACAAGGAAGAAATATATCCTAGTGATAGTATATTATGCTACTAGATACCCTGAGACAGGCTGTGTCCTCCCTTGTGGCAGAGAAGGTGGCAAATGCTTTGTTTGCTATATTCAGCAGGGTAGGTTTCCCCAAGAGAAATTCTGACTGACAGAAGTGCCAATTTCATGTCAGGTGCTTTGTCCAACAGTGCTCCCACAGACAAGCCAGCAGGTCTTAAGACCACTTCCTACCCACCCCCAGCCTAATGTCTTGTGGAGAGGTTAAACTCTACGTGGAAGACCATGTTAAGGGCATTTGCAGACCACTTTAAGAGACTGTGGGACAAATATTTGCCCCATCTCCTGTTTGCATACAGAGAGGTACCCCAGGAATCCACAGGTTTTTCCACCTTTGAGTTGCTGTATGGGCATAGGGTGAAGGGGCCATTGGATTTCATTCATGATGAGTGGGATGGTGAGTATGAATTCCACAAGGAATCTGTTGTCCTAAACCTCAGGACAAGGCTTAGGGGGCTCATGGGCTTGGCCCAGGAGAAACTGGCAGGAGCCCAACACCAGAGAAATGATCTGGTATGACAGGAATGCTTGAGCCCAAGAGTATGGTGTGGGAAAGCAGGTTATGGTGCTCATTCCTGTGAAACAATACACTACAGGCAGCATGGGAAGGACCTTTCAAAGTGGTAAGGCAGGGGCACAAACTGTACCATGTTATCATGATGAAGCCTTACCATGATAGCAGGGCCCTTGTGCTGATTATTTGCAGTGGGTGTTAGTCCGAGCCTCACTGAGGAGATCAGACTCCTCCTGTCACCAGAGCCCTCTGTCACCTTAGAGGAAGGGGATAGCAATGTCCCAGCAGCAATCTTCTACCCAGGCTCGAGAAATCCAAGCAGTGTTAACAGGAGTTTGGGAACATGTTCATTGGGAAACCTGGGTACAGCACCACATGGATATGGGACCCCAAAGCCTTATCAATCAGGCCTCTTAGAGTCTGTCCAACTCACTCAGGCACCCTATAAGGGAAGAGATATGGGAAATGTTGCAACTGAGAATAATCCAGGCGTTCAGCAGTCCCTGGGTCTTCCCAGTGGTGCTGGTACCAAAGAAGGATGGCAGCACCAGGGTCTGTGTGCACTACAGAAAACTAAACAGCCCCACGCAGCTGCTCTAAGGCTTCATCTGTCCCAGATATGGAGTAAGCATCTGACTCTGTGTGACTAAGTATCTGGCCACTATTGGTCTGATCAAGGGCTACTGGCAGCCCTCGACTCCCATCACTCGTGAGGTCAGCCTTTGTGATTCCTCTCGGATTATACGAGTTCACAAAGATGCCTTTTGTGATGAAAAATGCCCCAGAGACTGGTAGATCATATCTCAGCAGGAGCAGGAGATTATGCCCTTGCTTACCTGGACAGTTTTGCCATCTACAGCCATTCCTGGCAAGACCACCTTCAGCAGGTCAGGGAGGTCCTGGGCAGACTGCAAAGGGCAGGTTTGACTATTAAGTCCAGTAAGTATCAGGTGGATATTGTAGAGGTCTTCTACCAGGGACAGAGGAGTGGTAAGATCAGGCCAGAACCTGCCAAAGTGGAAGCTGTTCGGGCATGGCCTGCCCCTCTTACCAAAATGCAGGCAAGGACATTCTTGAGGACAGTGGGTACTAAGAAAGTTTGTTCCCAATTATAGTACGATAGCTGCTCCCCTCACAGACCTGACCAGAAAAAATAGGCCAGGGAAGGTTGTGTGGACCCCAGACTGTGTGAGCAGGCATTCCAAAAGCGTAAAGGGGCTTGGGAGAACCCCCTGTATTAGTCAATCCAGATTACAGCAAAGAATTGTACAGATGGATTCTTTGAGCCATGCGGTGGGGTCTGTACTCAGCCAGGTTTCCTCACAGGGAGATGAGCACCCTGTTGTATATCTCTGGCATAGACCTCCCCAGGGAGGAATGTTATGCAGCTGTAGAAAGACAATGTTTAGCCATAGTATGGGCACTGTAACCATGGTGAATTTTCTTCCATAAAGATAGGGCTGAAGTTTTTAAAGACCACAATCCCTTAACATGGCTACATCAAGCTAGCCAGGAAACTGACAAGTTATTAAGGTGGAGCCTAAGGTTGCATGCATATGAAGTAAGTGCAGCACCATAGTGGAGTCAGCAATGCCAATACAGATGGATTCTCAAGACAGGGTATGGGTTAATGTATTCCCAGACAGGCCCATTTTTCTCAAGCATTTCTCCAACAACACTTGAAAAACTAGCTTGAATGTTCAAATGGAGGAGAGATATGATGATGTGAGGTAGTGCCAGCTGTGGTAGGGGGAGTAGGGCAGTCGTGTAACATATTCCAGCATAGCTAGCTGGAGTTTTGTAAAGAACTATATGTCATTTGAATATCAAATTGATTTGTATACATGATGTGTTAAAATGTATTTGTAAAGCTGCTTGTGTTAAAATGTATCAACAGTGGGTCCTGCTGGACAGAAAATGCAGGTATGTCAGGCTGTATTGATGTAACTGCTGAAATGTATATATTTTAACCCCTTCCCTTCCAGTATCCTCTGTTAAACTCAGCCCAACTAACCATAAACAAATAGCCTGAAATTAAATTACATCTCTGGCTGCATTCAGACCTGTAAGACAGAAGCTGCATGGCCTAAACCAAGTAGTGTCTATGAAAAACCTTTCTGCAGGAAGGGTAGAAGTGTTGGAATTGTTTTACAGTCCCAGATGCTGTAATAAGCCTTAGCAAAATTTTAGGTGTGTATTGTGACATATCTGTGTCAGATCCTGGCTCAAGGTAGTGTGGGAACCACAGAGTCAAGTGACCAGATCCGAAGTCATTCTGTAGCCAGCACTGAAATTGTATTTAGATACTAGTGAGAGATGTTCAGTAGCACTCTGTTATTGGAACTGACAACACAAACACTCATCTGTTTCATCTTGCCTTGCTCTAGCTAGTAAGTAGGGAACACTAATTCTTCAGTCAATTAGGAAAGTATAGTGAGACTAGTTAAATATTTTTTCTGTGTCTGAAGCTTTCCATCTGTGTTGTTTTTATATTTCCTGTGAATTGAAACTCTGGTGTTTATTGTAAATAGATATTCAGTATTGTCTTATTTATTTTGTATTAAATATATCTAAACCTTTCATTGTGACTGGTCTTTTAGAAAATATTTTAACCTTTGACAGCACTTGCATTTATTTAGCGGCACTGTGGTTTGACTTTCCTGAAAGTCTTGCTGCTTGGAAGTGCTACCATTTGTATAAGTATAATTGGGCACCCTGGTAAGAGCTTTAGAGTAGCTGGCTTTGGGGTGTTCTGGTGGCAGTATTTGCCTTATAGCCTGGGTGGAGGTGCCGTGGTGGGTAAATCTGTGCCAGCCTTTTCAAGGTGTGTGTGTGTGTGTGTGTGTGTGAAAATCAAATCTCAAGAGTGTGTGTGTCATCTACTTGGAACAGGGACTCAGAGCACTGATTTCACACATATGGGTATTCCATGCCAAGTCCTCCACCACCCTCTAAGGACTCAGCTCTGAGGTGTTCAGTGTGGAGTCGTATTTAGGGCCTGCAGAGGAAGGCCAGCCCCAGGACTAGAATGTGCATTCTCTGTGTGCTCTGCTGAAAAGGCTGTGAGAGCCTATTTTTCTGTCAGTGAGTGTTCCCTACCATTGTCAGTGGTGATGATTGAGGCTCCTTGATCACTGGCCAAGAGGAGGGACATCACAAGGACCCCCCCCATTTCTTTCTCTTTGCCTATGCTTTGATGTCAATACTTGATAGGGGAGGTAATCTCTACAGAGGGAAAGGTAAAAGAATGGGAAGATGCCGCAAATTTATTTGGACTCCAGATTAGTTATTTGCTCCCAATACTTTGGTTCCTTTGCCAGTTTTCTCCAGTAAATTCCAGCTCCTTTTTGCCTATTGTCTGTATCCCTAATTGCAGTCATCCCTATCGGCAGAATCTCCTTTCTCCATGCCCATGTTGGTCTAGTTTATAAAATATTTTCTGCATATAATATTCTATGATTATTGTTATTCGTAAAGGCCTGAATTCAAAATCCCAGTTTCTCCTTGTTAAACTTTCCCCCATTTCATCATCATTATCACTTTCCACTTTGGATTATAGTTTTCTGCTTGTGTTACTTGTGTTATATATATAGGAGTCTTAACTGTTTTGCTCTGAAATACCCCACCAAATCGGGTAATCCCAATCCGCCCTTTTTACTCATAGAATCATCTTATCCTACTTGACTTTTGCTGTCTTCAGCTCTTTATTAATTGCTATCCACAACTTCTCCTCTGGTTGATAAAATATTTGTAGTCTTATACACCGATCAGGCATATTATTATTATTATTAACTGCTTGTATCTTACTATCCGTGTCCGTATAACAGTGCTTCCATTTTCTCAGCTTTTGTATCATATTTTGTTTATTGTCTTCCCACACATCCTTAGCTGCCATATTGGAATCATTTTTAACCCATATTCCTAAATACTTCATTTTATCATGTCCCCATAAATATGGATATTGCTGAACTAATTAGTGTGTGGGTACATAATTTACCGCTATTGCCTTTATTTTAGCTTCATTAATTTTGTATCCTGAAAAGATTTGAAACTGTCTCAAAATGTTAACACTGTAATGTCTCTTTCTGGTTTTGTCAGGTATAAAATATCATCTGCAAATAGAAATTCAAGGATATAATTGGTATGGTAGTCAAGAAAGTTGGCTCAGAGTCCCTTATTTTCTTTTTCCCATTTGCCAATGGTTCTACATAAAATGCAAATAACAGAGGACACCCCTGTCTACTCCTGTGCTCAAGCCAAAATTGTCAGAGAGGACCCCACCCACTTTAATTTTCACCTCTGATTCCTCATATATCCTTCTAATCAACCTTATAATTGTATCAGGAAATGCAAATGCTTCCAGCATTGTCAAATGCTCTCTCTACATCAATATCCAACAACAGCGGTATTTTCTTACATTCAGCTTCCTTCTGGATCATCAATATTCTGTTAATGTCAAAATTTTGCCTCCCCATTACAAAACCACATTGATCCATATCTATCAATTTTGGCATCACTTTTGCCATTCTTTTAGCCATTATAGACATCAATACTAAACCATGATTATACGTCCCTGCATGAAGGTAGAGCTGATGGATCTTTTACCCTCTTTAGGTATTGCAGCTACCACTGCTTTCTTCCAAGATGTTGGTACTTCTCTTAAAATACTGTTAAAACCTTCCAGATCTTTATCACTTTTTCCCTCCTAGCTTCCAAAGTTCCACAGGAATAGCATCTATTGCTGGGGACTTTCCTGTAGATTGGTTACATAACACCATTTTTATCTCATCTCCTCCTATCCTAACTGTTAATCTGATATTGTCAATATACATTTTATCCTTGACAGATGGATTCGGTCCTGATCTCGGAACTGACTCTGCTGTTACTACAGCTCGCGCCAACCAAAAACTCTCAAGCTTCACCTCTACCCAAAATCCCTCTCTGTCAAGTACCTCAGATCTCATTTGCCGCTTTCTGAAATGGCCATGTCTTGCTTCTACTCTCAAACGATAGAGGATTTAGGTAAATTGTTCTTATAGAAATACACTACGTGCAAGAAAAAACAGAAAAAGAAACGAGATAGAAAAGAATATAAGTATCATCATTGATACTTTTCCCCTCTACACTTCGGTGTATTCTCAACTATCATTGGCGATAGTTCTCCCATGTCTCTATCGTAGTTTATATTTATCTGTACATGCTTGCATATATCTAAATTATCACCGTTGATAGTTTTTCTTTCCTTCTTTCTTTCTTAAAATATATAAAAATGTAAGTAAAAAATTATATCCTTTTTGATCTTGGTTTCCCTTTCTTGTTTGTGTGGGTGAGCTTTGTTTAGCAGATCTACCTAGCTATTTTCTCTGTTGACATGGCTGACAAGGGTAAAGGTCCCTCTGGCTTCAAAATATACCAGAACTGTGAAAATCTGAAGAGGGAATTTTATGGCCATTTACAGTGTGTATATTGTCTTGACTCTCACCATTTACAGGAAGATTGCAGCATCTGCCACACCTTCAGCCATGGCACTTTAGTCGAAAGGCAGAATAAACTTATTTTAAAATGACTTCTCCATCTTCTTCATCCTATGCTGAAAAATCAAAAAACCAAGACAGATATTTCTTATTTTCTATCTCCAGCAGATAAGGCTTCACCAAAGGCTGAAGGGAGAAGTCTTTCGGTTCCAATCCCCCCCCCCCCTAGGATCCGAAACCCAAAAAGTTGAAGACCTCTGCTGCGACAGTTCCCATGGAACTATGAAGGCCTCTGAATGCATGTTGGCACCAGAATATCAACAGCAGACACCTATCACAATTTCCAGCCCTTCAACAACAAAGGCCTTGATAGAGAAAGTGACTACTGCTTCACCAGACAAGACTAAATTACCTACAACTACCTACTCTCCTTCTGTTGATCCCTTTTATTGGGGAACTCCCTGAGGTATTTTTTTTTGCAGAGGCCTAAGTCCCCTTAAGTGTCGTCCATCCATTCCACCAAATCCCTTTCAGAACTTGACATGGAGAGGCTAGTGAATAAGATCTTATGGGCTACAGAGCTTTCAGGCCCCTCTTCTGTACTGACCCCTTCGGGTATTGGTGCTAACACTTTTATGCCATTAACTACTCCTCCTCTAACCTCCTCAGAGATCTTAGTGCCAGGGGTTCTGGGACAGAGGACTCTGCATTGGCTCTGGAGCTGCTCACTTCTTTGACTGGTGCTGGTAGTTACCCCTGAACTGTTCAGTTGTTTCTGAATCAGAGACCTCCTGGGGGGATGTGGCTACCCTGCTGGTTCTGGGGGGCAAGTTTTGACTCCAGGTTTTTTGGAACTGTCTTAATCTGAAGCTCAGAGGAGCAAAGTTAGTTTGGCTTCAGCTTCAGTCTCGAGGATCGGTTCTTCAGAGGGGAGAGTGACCCCAGTTCCGAGGCAGTCCTTCTGTGATGATCTTCGTGTTTCACTGTTGGAGTAATCACCTGTTGGTTATCCCTGCTGTGATAGCTCTCGGCTGACCTGAATACCAGAGTCGATTTTTTTTGCATCGGCTGCTGTCTGACATCAGGTCGTCAGTGCTATAAAGCAAGGCAGCCGATGTCATTACATCAGTCTTTCTTGCAGTGGAGCCTGTAGCTGAAGCAGTTCATACGAGTGCCAGTCGGTCGCTACCAGAAGTTGCATTTCAGCTGAAAATGTCTAAAGCTAATTGCCCCATTGGGGACCCTTTCTTCTTGCACTAACCAATGTCTGAAAAAGTTAACCATTGTCTCACCTGTGGAAAGCAGATCCCACACTGAGACTTCCATTCTTACTGCGTCACTTGTTTAGGCCTAGATCACAATGTCCCTAGTAGCTGGATGTTCTTCGTGTTTCACTGTTGCAGTCATCACACTCTGGTATTTGGGCTGACTGAGGGCTACCTGCAGGCAGATAACCCGAGTCTTGGAATTTCTGCATCAGATGCTGTTACCGCTACCATGACGTCAGGTTGTCATGGGTAGAAAACATGCAGCTGATGCCATTACATCAGCTTTTCTTGCCGTGTGGGAGCCCGAAGCAGAAGCAGTTCACAAGTGCTGGTCGGAAGTTTCAAACCTGAAGTCTTCTAAAGCTAAGTACCCCGTTGGGGATCCTTTTTTCTTCTCTAACCGATGTCAGCAAAAGTTAACAATTGTCTTGCCTGTGGAAAGCAAATACCTCACAGAGATTTTCATTCTTACTGCGTCATCTGTTTAGGCCCAGACCACGACGTTCCTCACTGTAGGTTTTGTGCCTTGTTTAACACCCGGACTATTCATCATCGGGCTATCTTTGTCACAAAATTCTTTCGCTCTCATTCTCCTTATTCTGAAATGGCTTTGATAAGCCATCCGACTACCGATCTGAAAAAACGTAAGGATAAAGACAGAGATAGGTCCAAAACTGCCAGCGATGCGTCCATTAAGCTAGTCACCAGTCCGCCAGTACTCAGGCGCTTTCTCAGCCCCTGATACCCACTTTTACAGATTCACAGGCCTCTGCTGAGACCCATTCGGAGTTCGGTATGCCGTGAGATGCTTCTTCGACCATGGAACCTGTGGATGTCTCTACATTGGATGGGTCTGGAGCCGCTGTGCAGGCACCGGCTTCTGAGGGTGTATTCCAACCTCCTGATGTTTCCATTAAACCAAATGCTTCGGTTTTGACTAAAACTACCAAGTTTCTTAGGCCCAGAGTTCATACTATGCCTAGAAAACCGACTACCAAAGCACATGCTCAAGCCCCCATGCCACAGAAACAAATGCTTAGAATGGCTGAAGACCTTATAACTTTAATTAGGGGAAGCCAGCCTTTCCCTCTAGAATCAGAAGGAAAATCAATTCTTTGTCTTTTACAGACCATGAGTCCAATGGCTCTGATCCCTCTGATTACCAGGACATTCCATTATCTACCTATGAGGATTCAGATGCAGACAAGTCCATTCCCTCTGCCTCTCCTCCAGAGGACTTTTCTTTTGGTGAAACCTTGCATACTTTAAGAGAGCATTTCCACTGGGAATGCCAGGACTACCCTCAGTCCAAAAAGAGACTCAGAGAATTTTTAGACTTGCCTCAGCACAGGCCTCTAGCTATACCCCCTGTCCTGGACATTGAATTCCATGAATGCATCATCTACAGTCTTACTCCTGATACTTTACCACAAGCTCCTAGAAAGTCTGACAGGTACTACAGAGTACCTGACTCACAAATTTCTCTTTAAAAATCCCAGTGCTGATCAAAATACTATTTCCCAGAGACCCAAAGTCATTAAGGCTACTACAGCCAAAAACCCTACCCCATTGGACAGGGATTCTAGAGCTTTAGACAGATGGGGTAAGAAGGTATATACCTCTGGCAATTCAAAGTCCTGATGGTAAGAGTGGCAGTTTCACATGTTGAAGTACCAGCAGCATATTATGGAACTAATTAAACAAAAAATGTTGTTGCTTCCAGATTGTACAGAAAATAAAGATTTACAAGAGGTATTGCATTCTGCAGACCAAGTTAGTAAACATACTTTGCAGTGTGGTTTTGATGCCTTAGAAGCATCTTGCAGGGCTGCTGTCACTGGGTCTTACTGAGAAGGCATGCTTGGCTGAAGGAGCAAATCTTGCTAGACCATTTCAAAGCAAAATTACTAGATGCTCAATTAAACCAGGAAAGATTGGCGCAAAAGCAGAAGTAGTTCATAAAAAGATGAAGCTATGCAAACTGTTGATTTCTTACAGGTGCAGCCACCTAGATTCAGTAGGCATTGGCGTTCTAAAAATTGGTCCTTTCCAGTCCCTCCCAGGCATTCTCAGTGTAAACCCAGGGGCAACAGGCCACCAAGACTACAGTCTTGGGGTATGCAGAGATCTAAACAATGGAGTGCTCCCTCCTCTAAAACAGGAAGTGGTAATCCACCCACTTATGGAAGAAGTTCACAATGACTTGGGCCTTGCTGGGGAAGTAAGATAAACAAGTACTTGCACCCCTAGGAGGAAAACTCACCCTGCATGCAAAAAACTAGATGTCCATTACCAAGAACTGATGGAATCTGTATCCCTGTGATACAATGTTTAGGACCCACTTCCACACACTACCCACTGGTTTAGATGAAGGTCTGGCAACCTGCAAGGGGATGGCAGAGGCTCAAAAGCAAGTACTTTCTCTTCTCAATATCAGGGCTATTCAACCTGTGCCAGTAGAGCAAAGGGGACATGGTTTCTACTCCAGATTGTTTCTGGTGTCCAGAAAAGAGGGCTCTTGGTGCCCTATCCTAGATCTGTCAGTTTGCAATACCACCTTGGTGGTCACAAAATTAAAAATGCTGACTCTGCACCAGCACCTTCCTATGCTATCCAAGGATGCCTGGCTAGTCACCTTAGACTTAAAAGAAGCTTATCTGCACATCCCCATAAAGGAGTCTTGTAGAAAATATCTACATTTCAGGGCAGGCTTTATGCACTATCAGTTCTCTGCACTTCCCTTTGGCTTATCTACTGCACCCAGGATATTCACAAAGTGCCTGGCTCCAGCTATTGGTTACTGCAGGCAGAGAAATATTCAAATTGACCCATACTTGGATGATTGCCTGATTCAGGTGGACAGTCAGAAATTGCTACTTCAGCACCTGTCATTTGTAAAGAGACTTCTAACTTCTCTGGGGTACAGCCTCAATGAAAGGAAATCACAACTGGTGCCCAGCCAAAAGATTGTATTCCTGGGAGCAAGCTTGAACACAACTTCCCAGATGGCATTCCTAACACCAGAAAAGCAGGTTTATTTGATAAACTACTTCAAACTAACAGCCACCAAAACCCAGTTATCTGCAAAAAAATTCTGCAAGCCCTAGGGTTCATGGCCTCATGCATTCTACTAATTCCATATGCAAGACTGCATATGAGGAAACTTCAATGGTACTTAAGGAAAGTCTCTGGTGTCTTCTGAGAATGTTGACACCAGAGACTGATAGGAATCAGTGTTTCTAAGGGCAGAGTTCCTTTGGTGGGCAGAGGCATGCAACCACAACAAGGGACTTCCTTTCACTCAACCCCTCGCTTCTCAAACCCTGACAACAGACGCATCAGACTATGCATGGGGGGCTCACATGGCAGGCAAATGCATTCAAGGCAAATGGAGCCCAGGACAAATTCCCCTGCATATCAAGCAAAGATAAATGTTAGCTGTACAGAATGCTGTGACTGCCTTCAAATACCTTATCCTTCCAGGACAACTCTGGATAAAGACAGACAACACCACAGTTATGTGGTACATAAACAAGCAGGGGGAACACATTCCTACCCATTCTGCAGGTTAGCCATAGCTCTGTGGAACACAGCCTTGAGCAAGCAAGTGCACCTGCAAGCTCAATTCCTACCAGGCAAACAAAATTCACTGGCAGACGACTTAAGCAGAAATCTGTTGGACCCACAAGAGTGGAAGCTGGACCCCCAACTCATTCAAACTTCTAATCCATAGGTGGGGGACTCCAGAGGTGGACCTCTTTGCCTCCCCCCTAAAACATCATTTGAGCAAACTTTGCACCAGAAATCCCCACAGCCAAGCGTGTGGCTTATTCATGAATACACCAGCAGCAAAACAGGTGATGGACATCATCCTTGAGGCCAGAAGGCCTAGTATTAGGAAATCCTATTCAGAAAAGTGGAAAAGATATTGTTCTTGGAGCCAGTCTCATGGAAAGGACACAGCTGTGTCCACCTTACTTCAAATCCTGGATTACCTAGCAGAGCTATTCCACAAAGGCCCATCCTTCTCATCTATTAAAATTCATGCATCTGCCATCTCAGCTCATTACAACACTGAGCCACCTCTATTTTCACACCCTCTCATCAAACAGTTCCTGAGCAGAGCTAATAACTTAAGGCCCCCGAGGAGAGCACCCACCCCTGACTGCGACCTTAACTTTCTACTAGAGAAGCTCACACTTCCCCCTTTTGAGCCTGCTGCTGCAGCAGAGTTAAAATTCCTCTCTTCTTGTTGAAGTGATGGCTAGAAGTAAGGCAAGAGTGTCCGAGTTACAGGCAGTAATGGCTGTGGAACCCTTCAATGTTAAGTTGTCAATCTCGCCTTCGTTCTTGCTGGTTGGGATCAGAGCCGATCCTCAGCTCCGACTCAGCCTCAAGCCAGTAAACAGCTCTCGAGCTATTGAAGATGGCCATCCCTTATCCCATGATGCCTAGTGCTAGCTACCCAGATCTCATTTGCCGCTTCAGCTGCGAGGTTCGTGGTACTGGCTCAGACTCGTATATTTTTCTTCTACTACCTTTTCAGTCAGACTAGGGATTTTTTTCTGTCCTTATTGTATTTGTCTAGTAGTCGCTAACTAAAACGAGTTCTGAAAAGCCCACAAAAAAAACACTAAACTATCAAAACTAGTTAGAGAGTTCTTCCCCTCCCCCTCTTCCTGTCCGATAGCTTATTCTGTAGAATTTTCTTCCTTTTCCTTGTTTTAGGTAGCTGTTTTAGTTAGAGGCTTCCTAATTCCTAAAAAAATAAATAATAAGATACAGTATACTACAAGATAAGGCTATGTCTTATTTGTGGTTTGTGTGGTAGTGTTTACTGTTAGTTTAGTGGTATTTCTTATTGTGTATTATGTCTAAAAGTGTCGGGATTCAAGAAGTGTGACTCATGCTGTTAGAGCAAGAGTCTTTCAGGTGTACAGCACCTAGACAATAGACGCAAGAAGTGTGCCCATCTTTCAGAGACATCTTCTATCTGCCATGCATTTAGCCCAAGAGTTCTGCAGGAGCACAAGAATAAACTTATTTTGAGAGGGCTGCTTAAGCCTCAGGACTCACCGGCCAAGACTTTGCCAGTGAAGTCTCCTAAACTGGCCAAATCGTCGGCTCCCAGCTCAGAGCCGTCATCAGTCCAAGGCTTACCTTCCACTTCGGTTTCGTCCGGAACCGAGGAGACTGCTTCCTCATCGGCTCCAATAGTCCCCTCAGAGCCGTCAAGGACTCAAAAAAGACCAAGGTCCCCTTCATTAGAGTCCATTCATTCGGCTACTTGGTCTCCCCTCCTGCAAAGTGACCGTAGTCATAGATCTTCACACTGCTCTTGGTCCTCCAGGCTCTCAGACCATGATATGGAGAGAGTGGTCAGCAGGTTATTGAAGTCGCAGGCACTTGCCAAAATGTTGTCCAGCCCTCCTCAACAGGTGTCGGCTCCATCTGTTTCTGTCAATGTTCCTCCTCCGACTCCATTGAGCTCGGAGCCAGAGTTTCTTGGAGTTCGAGTCGTGGAACCGTCGGCTCTGATAACGATCTCTCCTTCAGATCCGTCGTCGGCTCCAATCCCTTCGATGGGGCCTTCCATTGAGGGATCTGGGCGCAGAGACTCCCTCGTCGGCTCCAAGGGGGTGAGTGGCATCGGACCCTTGTCCGACCCCGCTCTCCCTCTCGGAGCATCGGCGCAGATGAGCTTGGCACCTACATCAGCCTTGGAGCCATCTCCCTCGGTGTGGAGAAGGATTCTGGTCTCCTTGGAGCCGGTGCCTTCTTTTCATCGAGGCAGGGATGCCTTCGATGTCATGAGTGTGCTGGCCTCTCAGCCAGCTCCACCTTCGACCCCACTGGCTCCGTCCCCCGTAGTGCCTGCGTCGACCTCTGCCCCTCCTCCAGACCCCAAGCATGGGGAACCAGTGCTTCAGGGCACCCCATTGGGTGTTTCCTCTTCTTTTGAGGGGGCTCCTCTGAATGATCAGGGGAGGCCTCGGAGGAAGTGCAAGAGGAAGCACATCGACTCCCCCGAGCCTGTCACTTCGGATACGGATTTGGATGAGTCGGAAGGGTCCCCGAGATCCCCCTCTGAAGATGTTTCCTTTTTGGACATCCTAGAAATACTTAAGCAGAGGGGGAACTGGAATACCCTAGCCCTTACCGAGGACAAATCTGTATTCCTGGATGAGTTCGGTTCCTGACCTTCCACCTCCTGGGTTTCTCTGTCCTTCGATCCACTAATGTCTGTGGTGGCTCGAAGGGCACGGTCAGCCCCGGATACAGTGGAACCAACCCCGAGGAGACCAGGCAAGTTTATTACTGCACCCCCTGACAAGCAGTTCCTTACTAAGAGTGTTCCTGTGGATGCCATGGTGGTAGCAGCAGCCACTAAAAAAGAGTTAGCGGAAACTTCTTCTTATGTCCATCCTCCTAACAAGGAGTCTAGGACCATGGGCAGATATGGGAAGCGAATGTTTGCTTCAGCAACCTTTTCCATGAGGTCACTGAATTACTTATGCCATTTTACCAGGCTTCAGAGGGATCTCCTGAAAGAGCTCGAGATACCCTGCAGGATCCTTCAGCTGAAGGGGCTCAGGCTAAAGTGGCCTCTCAGCTGGCAACCCTTAACTCAGTAATCGACTCCTCCATGAGGCTCATTTCCTATGCAGCCGATGGGGTGAGTAGAGCCGCAGGCACAGGAGTGGCACTTCGGAGACATGCATGGATGCGGCTGTGTAATTTTACGGAACCCTTCAGAGTGTCATTCACCAACACTCCCTTTGACGGTTCCTTTGTCTTTCACATGTGGTCCAAAAAGACTCTTACCAGGTGTGAACAGTAAGGCAAGACTCTCTCTCTGCCATGGGAGTCCATTTTTCCACTCCCTCTAGACCATACCCCAAGGGTCAGAAGAGTGGAAAGATGTGGTTTCGGAAATCCCAGGGATCTTCGCCTGACACACGTAGTGATTTTTCCTCCAGGGGCAGAGGAGGAAATAATAATAACAGATGCCGCCCTCGTGGCAGAGAGGGTCCACAGAACCAGGGCAGTAGAGAATCCTTCTCTGACAAGCCCTTCCAACATCCCTGAGGGGTTGCCCGACTGAAAGTCTTCCCCCGACTGCCTCCAGAGACGGACATTGTAACCAAAAGCCTGGCTAAGCATAACGCAAGACAAATGGGTACATTCAATAATATCCGGAGGTTACAGAATTCATTTCGTTCAGCCCCCTTTACAGTCATGCAAGTCCCTCCCAGATGTTCCACCCAATCTGAGGGACCAAGCAGTTATAGAACTTTCAAAACTGCTAGAAAAAAAGAGTCATCCAGGAAGTCTTGGCAGACCAACATGGATCTGGAAGTTACTCAAGGTTTTTTTTGGAACCAAAAAAAGGAGACTGGAGACCTATTTTGGATCTCAGCAGACTGAACAAGTCTGTTCAAAGAACAAAGTTTTGGATGGTCCCGCTACAGTCCATTCTACCCTTTCTGGGTCAGGACAATTGGATGTGCTCTATAGATCTCCAGGATGCGTACTATCACATCAAAATGGACAGACGCTCCAGGAGGTTCCTTCACTTCTGGCTGGAAGCCAGTCATTACCAGTTCAGAGCTCTGCCCTTTGGTCTCACCACAGCCCCCAGGGTGTTCACCAACTGTATGGCAGTGGTCACGGCTCACCTGAGGCATCAAGGATTCCAGGTGTTTCCATATCTAGATGATGCCTGGTAGTAGCAGTAAGGAGCCAGTCAACTCCTTCAAGCCAGGGACTATACAATCTCAATTTGCTCCCATAAATTTCGAAAAATCTGCCTTGTTGCCCTGTCAGTCTATTACTTATATAGGAGCAGACTTGGATACAAGGAGCATGTCCACAAAGCTACCCTTGGACAGGGTGTCCACTATTCGCCAGCAAGTTCATGTCCTCATGCAATGCAAAAGAGTGCAAGTCAGGTACGTCCTTCAAGCTCTAGGTTCTATGGCAGCGGCAATTCTTCTGATTCCCCCAGCCCGCTTCCACATGAGAATCCTGGCTTCTGTTCACGCAGTGGTCCTTTCAACAGCTCCCCATGTCTCACATGATCATCCGCCAGGAAAGGTGCCTTTTGCATGCTTCTGTGATGATGATCTCCCCACTAGTGATTCAGGGCAGACCCTTCATTCAGCCTCCTCCGGTTGCTACAGTGACCGCAGATGCCTCCCTGATAGGGTGGGGGGGTGGCATTATCAGGGAAGGACAGTCCAGGGCACTTGGCAGGCTCATGAGTACCATCTGAATATAAATGTCCTAGAGATGAGAGCCGTGCTCCTAGCATTGCAAGCTCTTCAGGACTCTCTTCCTTCTGGGACCATTGCAATTCAAACAGACAACATGTCAGTGGTGTGGTACATCAACAAGCAGGGGGGAACCAGGTCCTACCCCCGATGTCGAGAAGCCCTCAGACTCTGGCAGTGGGCGATTTCCTCCCAACGATTTCTGATTATGCAATGTACATCCCTGGGACGTCCAATGTCAGTGGACAGGCTCAGCAGAGCTATTCTCATGCCTTACGAGTGATCTCTGAATCAGGTAGTTGCTGATTTAATCTTCCGCAAATGGGGTCAGCCTTGCTGCGACCTTTTTGCCACCCCCTTCAACAGCAAATGCAACAGCTACTTCTCCCTTCTTCCGCTTCCTGGTCACCCTCCCAGAGACGCTCTAGTCCACGATTGGCCTCATGGACTTCTTTATGCCTTCCCTCAGCTTTCTGAATGAGTTTCAGTATCAGGGGAAACAATGTCGTTAGGTTGCAAAATGATTCTCATTGCCCCATACTGGCCTCAACAGATATGGTTCCCTTTTCTGCACCATTACCTTCTCGAGCGGCCTTGGACTCTGATGCAGCCCGCCTGATTGATGAATCAGTAGGTCTGGAATTGGATCCAATCCCTTCAAATCCTCCAGCTCACAGCTTGGTAGCTCCACTTCCAACCTTAGCCAGGCTTCCCAGTATTTCCCCGGCCATTCGCAACATTATTGTTTCCTCCCATAAGTCTGCCACTAGAAGGACTTACACTAGTAAATGGAAACGTTTTTCTTGTTGGGCAGAGGATAGAAATATAGATCCCTTCACAGCCCCTATCCACTAGATCTTGGAGTTCCAAACAGAACTCTTTCATTCGGGGTCCGCTTCTGCTACAATCAGGGTTCAATTAGCAGCCATTTCAAATTTCCATGTCGGTTTTTGTAATGCCAACATTATGCCTCATAAGCTATGTAAAGCATTTCTAAGAGGGGCTACTCTTCTTAGACCCCCAGTGAGAGATCCCCCTCCTCCTTGGGATCTTAATTTAGTACTAACCTCATTAATTATGCCCCCTTTTGAACCGGCAGCTTCCTGCTCTATTAAGTTTCTATCTTGGAAGAGACTCTTTCTGGTAGCTATTACTTCAGCCAAACGTGTGTCTGAACTTCAGGCACTATCCGTCCGTCCTCCATACTTAGAGCAACCCTGTCCTTATGAAATACTGAGGACTAACCCTTCTTTTCTTCCAAAGGTCTGCTCAGAAAACAATTTGAATCAGTCTATAGACTTACCTGTGTTTTTCCCTAACCACACCAACAAGGCAGAATACAAGTTACATCAACTGGATGTTCATAGACAGTTGCGTTTCTACCTGCATAGGACGAAGGATATAAGGAAGTCTGACCAACTTTTCCTTTCCTATGCTCGGGGCAAACAGGGTCTCCCAGTTTCCAAAGTGACCTTATCCAGGTTGTTGTCTCATATCATTACCTTTGTTCCTTAGTTGGTAGATAAAGACTTGCCAATCAAACCGAAGGGTCATTCTACCAGGGCCTTAGCCACCTCTGTAGCCTTCCAGTCTAGGTTGCCCATGGATTCTATCTGTGCCGCTGTTATGTGGGCAAATCCTCATACCTTTATTTCTCATTACAAGTTGGATGTGGTCTCCAGAAGTAGAGCTAGCTTTGGTTCCACTGGTCTGAAGAGTCTGTTCCAATGAGCCACACAGGATTGTAGGTGCTAGGGACGCTGTCCCAACCAGCAAGAACGAAGGCGAGATTGACAACTTAACATAAAGAAGTTATGTACCTACCATAACATTCCATGTTAGTTGTCTTCATCTCACCTTCTTTCTTGCGTCCCCCCCCCTCCATCCCCCTATCCTGTTGAACCAAGAGAAGTTCAGTTTTCACTGGCTGAGTGTTTCCTGGTTTGTTTCCTTTACTGACTTAGGTATGTTTAACCATTTGTTTGGAGGAGTTTTCTTCCTATAGCTGTCCTACTGTCTATGTCTGGGTTAGCTATTTCAAATGAGATCTGGGTAGCTAGCGCTAGGCATCATGGGATAAGGGATAGCCTCGAGCCAGTAAACAGCTCTTGAGCTATTGAAGATGGCCGAGTCGGAGCCGAGGATCGGCTCCGATCCCAACCAGCAAGAAAGAAGGTGAGATGTAGACAACTAACATGGAACGTTATGGTAGGTACATAACTTCTTTTTATTTTCCATGTGGACAGGGTTTCCCTCAGGACTAACCAATCATTTATGCACAAGGTGGTATCTAGTGTGGCTTTATTCTGAGGATTAGGGGAAAAGGTGGTAAATGGATGGATTGGTTTAAAGGGGAAAGGATTCTGTACTCCTTGGATGTGCACAGACAGCTCAGGTTCTACCTTAACAAAACTAAACCTTTCATAAAATTTCAACAGCTGCTAGTCAGCTTTGCTACAGGGGCATAGGGCAAACTCATTTCATAGCAAACCATTTCCAAATGGGCACACTGCATCCATTTCTCTTACAAGCACCATGGAAAACCTACCCCACTGGGGATCAGAACTCATTCCACTAGAGCTACCTCAACCTCTACAGCATTTCTCAGGGGAGTCCCTACCAGGGATATCCTGGAAGCTGCAATCTGGATTTAGAAAAAGTAGGTAAGTGGTAATGTTTGGTAAAGGTGTGTACAGAACTCCAGAGCTGGATTTGCCACAGCAGTCTTACAAGGCCTGATAGCCAGCCCCAATACTTCTTCACTGCCTCCACCCTTCCTCAGCTTTGGGAATCAACCCAAGTGTGATGACTGCAACAGTGAAACACAAAGAACATACTACAGTTGCGTACACTTACCATAAATGTAGATGTTCGAGTGTATTCACTGTTGCAGTCCTGGTTACCCTCCCTCCAGCCCCCTGACCTTTCTATTCTTTCTACCTATCTTCTTTTTAGCCATATCTTATGGCAATGGTATTTACTTTTTACTGGAGGTGTTCCACACCATGTAATTGCTTCCTATTTTGGGGGCTCCTGACATCTGGGGCAAGAAAAACTGATGTAATTGCATTGGCTGCATGTTTTGTACCTATGATGACCTGACGTCATGGAAAAGGTGACAGCATCCGATGCAGAAATCCCAAGACTCTGGTATTCGGGCTACCTGCAGGCAGATAACCCAAGTGTGATGGCTGCAACAGTGAATACACTTGAACATCTACATTTATGGTAAGTGTACACAACTGTACTTTCTGTGCCCTCTTTAATGTGAGAACCATTCACTATAGAGCTCTTTTTGCAGACAGTTATGTTTATGGTCAATCTTCACATTCCAATATGGCATCCATCAGCCAACAATCTGTGGAGATTCTGAAAAAGTGCAGAGAGACAGTCCCCACAAGCCTAAGCCTTCCGACAACACTACTGCTAAGCTGGTCATCAGTTCTGTGGAATTCAGTGAGGTGCTTTCGCAGCCCCTGATGCTCGATTTGATATCTATGCAGGCCTCTGCCGAGACCCTTTCGGAGTCCTGTATGCTGCAGAAATCTTCTTCGTCTTCCGAGCCTTTGGCTGTCTGTGCCTCGGTTGGGTCTGGAGCAGCGATGCAGGCACTGGTTTCCAAGGAGGCCTTTCACACTACTGAATCTAGACAAAAAATGACGTCTTCGCATCCGACTACCATTTCTCTCAGACCGCCGGATTCTCTCAGGCCTAGAAGCCAGGCCACTCCTAGGAAATCTGCTTCTAGCCACCATCTTGTTACTGCTCCACCACCCCAAGCGCAAATGCTTAAAATGGCAGAGGATCTCATCTCCCTTATCCAGGGTAGTCAGGTCACAACTTCTAAAAGGAAAAGGTACCCTTCTCCAGAAATTATGACAGAACAGGATTCTGAGGAAACTGACTATTCAGTTTTTGAAAAGGAACAGCATCTCTTAACTGCTTATGAGGATTCAGATGCAGAGGAATCCATCCCTTCTGCCTCCCCTCCAGAGGATCTTTCCTTTGGGGAAACCCTTCATTCCCTCAGACCATGGGAAGTCTTGAGATTCCCACTGGAAATGTTCCCTAAGAAAAGACTTAGGGGGGATGGCCAGAGGTCTGTGCTAGGGCAGGGGTCCAGAAACTCTCTATTTTAGAAGTAGGGGCTAAGCTGGATTCTTGGAAATCATCATCCACTGAGGCCCTCCCTAGTGTGCCAATAAACCTGATGTACTGCAGAGTACCAGATTCTCACAAATACCTGTACAGAAATCCTGCTGCAGACCCAGAGGTCATTACACAGGGACTTAAAGGAGATAAGACTAGTTCTGCCAAAAATCCTCTTCCTTCTGATAAGGACTCCAGAGCTCTGGACAGATGGAGTATAAAAGTATACACCTCTGAAACCTTAGCTATTAGTTCCAAAGTGTGTTGTTGATATTTTAATATATGGAACTGACAAATGAGTGCTCTATTAAAACAGAAGGTTGCTACCTTTCCTGACTGTGCCAATTCAAGAGAGTTAGCAGATTTACTGCACTCTGCTTGTCAAGTGGCCAAATACTCATTACAATATGGATATGACACACTAGAAGCCTCTAGCAGGGGAGCAGTGACAGGATCTGTTATTAGGATACATGCATGGCTGAAGGAATAACCTCTCTCTGATCATGTCAAGTCTAAACCTATTGATGCACCCCTAGATAAGGAGTGCTTGCTTGGGGAAAAAGCAGAAGAGGTGCTTAAAAAGATGGAAGATAAAGCAAACTCTATGCAAACAGTAAAATATTTCTTTCAGGTTAAACATTCCAGATTCAGCAGGAACTTTGTATGCACTGGCCCTTCCCTGCACCTAGCAGACAGTGACAGACCATCCAGGCCCCTATCCCAAGGCCAGCAGAGAAGCAAACAGAACTCCCTGCCTAAGAGACGGAAGTAGTTTATTAAGCCAACCTTCTATGGCAAACACTCACAATGACTCCCTCTGCCCTCCCTTCACTCATCAAAAACTAGTAGGAAGACTCTCCCTCTTCAAAGAAAATTGGCTTTCTGTAACAAAGGACTGATGGAATTGGGAGTTCATTGAAAGTGAATTTGGATCCCTGAAAAATGATCTTTAAGACCCAAGAGGGTACCCAGACTTACCTCCAAATCAGTGGGCAGAGACATTGAAACTCGTACAAACTCTCATATCCCAGGGGGCAGTAGAACCTGTCCCCTCAGATCAAACAGGCAAAGGCTTTTATTCCAGACTATTCCTTGTTCCCAGAAAAGAGGGCACTTGGCACCCCATCCTGGATCTATCCATTCTGACCACCTCCCTGGTGGTCCCCAGATTCAAAATGCTAACTTTGCAGCAGCTGCTGCCTATACTAACAAAAAATGCGTGGCTAGTGACCCTAGACCTAAAATATGCCTACCTCCACATCCTCATCAGGGAATCGTGCAGGAAACTCCTGTGCTTCACAGCAGGCTCACAACACCTTCAGTTCTCTGCAATGCCCTTTGGGAGCAGTAGATAACCCAGAGTATTCCCCAAATGCTTGGCCCCAGCCATAGTATTCTGCAGACAGAGAAGTATACAGATTTGCACCCTGCCTGAATGAGGCAGTCATCCTCATCCAGGTAAGGGTAAAGAAAAGCTGCTCCATTTTCTTTGATTTCTTCTTCTTGATGGTGAACCCTAGGTAATTTAGGAGTGATTTGACAAAGCAAAACCCCACCAGGAAGATCATTTTCTTGGGAGCTGTGCTAGACACAGCATCCCATATGGCCTTCCTGTCCCCAGAAAAGCAGAGCTTCCTGCTTCTCTACTTTACCCAGCTGCCTTCCAGAAGTCACCTCAATCCGAGGAAGTTCCTGCAAGCCCTGGGATACATGGGATCTAACATCCTTCTCATTCCTCTGGCCAGGCTTCACATGAGAAAACATCACTGGTATTTAAAGAACCTTTGCCCCTTATACATGGCCAGGCTTCACATGAGAAAACATCACTGGTATTTAAAGAACCTTTGCCCCTTATTCTCAGTCCCTAGAGACCTCTCTCCCTCTGATCCCATGTATGTTTGCCCACCAGAGAAACTCTGGTGCTGAGGCCTGTGCCAGGAACAAGGGTCTTTCCTTCATCGTCCGCCCTTCCGGCCAGACCATTACCACCAATGCCTCAGACATTGCTTGGGGTGCTCGCCTAGCAGGCAGGTGTACCCAAGGTCTTTGATGGCAGTACAGAAGGCTCTGACATCTTTCATTTCTTTCTGATTGGGATGCCCAGCAACTTCACTTGCACATCAAACCCCATCTCAGGCCAGGGGTTCTCCTTATACCACATTACTCTGGGTCCCCTCCATTTGTTGATATAAAAACAGACACCAATCTTACCCCCTGTGCAGGTTAGCCATGAGCCTCAGGTGTAGAGCCATGGAGGTGGCTGTAAGCCAAATTGCCCAATACCTACCAGGGGTCAACAACACCCTGGCAGACCACCTAAGCAGAAACTTACTGGATCCCCATGAATGGCAGCTCCACAGAGAAATCTTTCTGGAAATTACTCAGGAGTGGGGGACTCTGTAAGTGGATCTCTTTGCCTAGCAGCCCAACCACCAGCTGCAAAAGTTCTACACTAGGAGGTGATACTCCCTGGTACAGAAGTGGATGCCTTGTCCTTCCCCTGGAACTCCCTCTGTGTACGTTCCCTCCTCTGCCCCCTTTCTCCCTTATTTTGATCAGTACCTTGGGAATGAGACCAAAGGCCATCCTCATTGCTCCAGATTGGCCCAGACAGCATTAGTACCCCTTACTGCGCCACCTAACCTTACAGCCCTCCAAGCAGCTTCCCCTGATCTCAGACCTCTTGACTCAGGTGAGGGGGAAGATATTGTACCCCGACTTACAGACTCTTACCTTTTAAGGTATAAGCCATGCTGAAAGATTAACAAGGAGTCCCTGTTAAACAAGCAGGTCACAGACATTATCACAAAGGGCAGAAGGCCCAGCACCAGAAAATCATACGCAAGGAAATGGAAAAGATTCTGCTCCTGGAGCCAGTCCAAAGGGGGCAGTACCTCCCATCCTTCCATTCCTCTTATCTTGGATTACCTAGCCGAGTTGCTCAATAGTGGCCTCTCTTTCTCCTCTATTACAATCCATGCCTCAGACATTTCTACCCATTATGATTCAGACCCACCCCTCTTCTCTCCTTTAATTAAGCAATTCGTCAGAGGGACTTCTAATATCAGACCTCCCAGAAGGACTCCCACACCACTCTGGGACCTGAATTATGTTCTAGAAAAACTTACCTTACCTCCTTTCAAACCTGCTGCTTCTACAGAATTGAAATAGCTAGTAGGAAGGCAGTCTTCCAGGAGAGGTATCACCTCATCCAGAAGGGTACCAGAACTTCAGGCTCTCATGGCTGTTGAGCCCTTCATCATTTTCCATGCAGACAGGGTCTCCCTGAGGACTAACCCCTCCTTTATCCTCAAGATGGTATCTGATGTGACCCTCAACCAGGCCATACACCTATCCACCATCTTTCCCAACCATCAAAATAACCAGTAGCTGAGTTGTTTGTGCACATCTAGCGGGTGTAGAATTCTCTCCTATCTGGACCCTACTAAACCATTCAGAAAAATAGACCAACTACTTGTCAGCTTTGCCCCTGGGTCAGAGGGGAAACCCATTTCCAAATGGATATCACATTGTATCCATTTCTGCTATAGACTACATGGGAACCCCCCCCAAGTCTATCTGTACCCATTCCACTAGAGCAGCCTCCACTGCCACAGCCTTCCTCAGAGGAGTCCCACCAGGGACATCTTGGAAGCTGCCACTTAGGACTTAGAGGTAGGTCATAATGCTTTGTAAAGGTATGGATAGAGGTCTTTTTTCTAGGTCTAGGGCAAGGTTTGCCTCTGCAGTTCTGCAGGTCCTGCAGAACCATGCCTAGGACTCTAACCTATCTTTCCACCCCTCTCCTCAGCTCTGGGAATCCTTCGTGTTTCACTGTTGCAGTCATAACCTGTGGGAGAACATAGTACAGTTGTGTACACTTACCATAAATGTAGATGTTTGAGTGTATTCACTGTTGTAGTCCTGGTTTCCCTCCATCTCCCATGTAGTATCTTCCCCTAGGGGGACATTACCTTCCCACAGTGGCTTTTAGCCACTAGGACCACTTTCCCTAACCTGTCAGAAGCATAAGGAAATAAGGAAAAGAAAAACTGATGTAATGATGTCAGCTGCCTTGCTTTATAGCACTGATTACCTGATGTTACAGGTGATTGCAGCCGACACAAAAAAATTGATTCTGGTATTCGGGGCGGCTGAGGGATACCACAGCAGGGATAACCCACAGGTGATGATTGCAACAATGAATACACTTGAACATCTGCATTTATGGTAAGTGTACACAACTGTACTTTCCAGGCTCCCTTCCCTCTTCAGCGGTCTGGCCTTTGAGGCTATGCAGAGGGTCTATCTCTTGTAGAGACCCAGTTGGTGCCTTCCCCCTTAGGAATAACAGGACAGTTTCCTCCCTGTAGTTCTACTGCCTCTGCACTGTGACAGTACCTGTGCCTGTGAGACATGAGGCTTCAGCACCCACTGTCATCTTTTGATACCTCCCCAGATTATCCCCCTGAGGAGTTCTCTCAGTCACCAAGTGCTTCCTCTTGCACTTGGTGACTGATTCCTTGGGGGAATCCGAGGACACAGATTTTGATGAGAAGGAAGGGTCACCTCATCAAGATGTCTCTTTGGAGACATCTTGGAAATTTTAAAACAGAGGAAAGGTTTTGGGACTTCTGGCCACTCCTCTGAGGTATCTGTTTACTTGCAGTCTTTTGGCATCTGCCCATCTACCTATTGGGTGACTCTGCCTGCTGATGAACTCATTCAGTTGATTTCTTAGCAGCAGGCATGGAAGGTTCCAGACTCCATTGAGCCCATCCCCAAGAGACCAGACAAGATTCTTTCCACTCCAGAAGACAAGGAGTCTTGGGCTAAAGGATCGGCTTTAGATGCTGTGGTCGTAGTGGTAGTCTCTAAAAAGGAACTTGCTGTTCACCCTCCCAGTAGTGTGTCTCTGGCCATGGACAAGTTTAGGAAGTGAGTCTATGCTTCATCGAACTTCGCGATAAGGTCTCGGAGTCTGGTGAAATTAGTTAAAAAATTCAAATGGGATTTGATTAAGGAGTTGTCAGACACTTTGTGAAGCCACTTTCTCTTGGACTCCCTCAGGTACAGTTCCCGCCAGTTAGTCCCTTCAGCTGTATGGACACAAACAAATTGAGCGAGCAGCCTCATAGTCACCCTGGAGTCTTCTAGAGCAGCGGGTACAGGCATAGCCATAAGGAGACACTCCTGTGTATGCTTATGTGACTTTGCAGAACCATTCAGGTCTTTTACTTTTGACACAACTTTGTTTGGTCCTAAAGGAACACTGATGAAAGAAAATACCTTATCTAGGTGTGAGAAGGATACTAAGTCGCTTTCTGCTGTAGGTGTATGTTTCCCCACCCCCCAAAGGTCCTTTTCTAGGCACCAGAAGAATGGTGGCAAAATGTGATTCAAGAAATCCCAAGGGCCTTTCCAAGACGTGGAAAGAGAGCAGAGGAAGGAACCAAAATGGAAGGTGCCATCCTCATGGCAGGGGTGGTCAGCAATACCAGAGCTTCAGGGATTCTTTCCCAGGCAAGCCCTTTCAGCATTCTTGAAGGGAAGCCCAATTGTCTTCCTCTTTAGGCAGTCAGGGTACACTTATCCTTGCACCTAGATGTCTGACTAAATTTGAGAAAAAGATTCCTGGATGCAAGAAATCATATTCAGATATTATATCATTCCCTTTCCTCAACCTCTCCCCATTCAAAAGAAAATCCCTGATGTTCCACCCAATCTGAGGGATGCAGCAGTGCAAGAAATTCAGAAACTGCTGGACAAACAAGTCATCCAACAAGTCCCACCAGACCAAGAAGGATACGGAACCTACTCAAGATTCTTTTTATTGCCAAAAAAGATGGAACTGGAGACCACTTCTAGATCTCAGTTCTCTAAACAAATGGGTTTAGCAAGCAAAGATGTTCTTCATGTTTCACTGTTGCAGTCATCACATATGGGTTATCCCTGTTGTGGTTGGTATTCAGGCCGGCTGAGGGCTGAGTCAATGTTTTTGTGTGCCAGCTGCTATCGCCTGTAGTCTGATGTAATGATGTCGGTTGCCTTGCTTTATAGTACTGATGACCTGACATCAGTCTTTCTTGCCGTGGAGCCCGTAGCAGAAGCAGTTTGCACGAGTGCCGGTCGGTCGCTACTAGAAGTTGAATTTCAGCAGAAAACGTCTAAAGCTAAGTACGCCATTGAGGACCCTTTATTCTTGCTCTAACCGATGTCCGAAAAAGTTAACAATTCTCTCGCCTGTGGAAAGCAGATCCCACACCGAGACTTTAATTCTTACTGCATCACTTGTTTAGGCCCAGACCACGACCTCCCTCATTGCTGGTTCTGTGCCCTCTTTAATGCGAGAACCATTCGCCATAGAGCTCTTTGTAGACAATTATTTTCATTTTCTGTCTTCGAATTCCAATATGATGTCCATCAAACAACAATTTGTCGACATTCCAAAAAAAGTAAAGATAGAGACAGGCCACACAAGACTAAGCCTTCTGATGATGCTACCGCTAAGCAAGTCATCAGTTCTCCGGAATTCAGTGAAGCGCTTTTGCAGCCCCTGATGCCCAACTCTCTTTCTACGCAGGCCTCTGCCAACACCCTTTTGGAGTCCGGTATGCCAGAGAAATCCACTTTGTCTTCTGAGCCTTTGCTGTCTCTGCCTCGGTTAGGTCCGGAACTGCGACGTAGGCACCGGCTTCCAAGGAAGCCATTCGCACTACCGATTCTAGACAAAAACAGACAGATTCTGAAAAAAGGTAGTTGGAAGAGAAGATGATTGATTCTCTCAGGCCTAGAAGCCAGGCCACTCCTAGGAAATCTACTTTTAGCCACCATCTTGCTACTGCTCTACCACCCCAAGCTCAAATGCTCAAAATGGTGGAGGATCTCATCTCCCTTATCCGAGGTACTCAGGCCCCCACTCCAAAAAGGAAAAGGCATCCTTCTCCAGTAATTATGACAGACCAAGAGTCTATGAGAATTCAGATGCAATCAGATTCCTCAAACAGTTAAGGGATGTTCCTCTTCAAAAGCAGAATAGGGGAATCCATCCCTTCTGCCTCCCCTCCAGAGGACCTCTCCTTTGTAGAAACCCTTCACTCCCTCAAGGAACATTTTCAATTGGAATCTCAGGACTACCCACAGTCAAAGAAATGACTTAGAGAGTTTCTGGACCTGCCCCAGCACAGACCCCTGGCCATCCCACCTATTCTGGAAGTGGTGGATGATGTTTTCCATGAATCCAGCTTAGCCCCTGATGTCCTGCCTCCTGCACCAGCTAAACCTGACAGGTACTAAGGAGTACCGGATTCTCACAAATACCTGTACAGGAACCCTGCTGCAGACCCTGAGGTCATTACACAAGGAGCCAAAGGAGCTAAGACTGTCAGAAGGAAGAGAATTCTTGGCAGAAATAAAGACTCCAGATCTCTGGACAGATGGGGAAAGAAAGTATGCACCTCTGGAACAATCAACAACAGAGTGCTCTGATAGCTAAGGTTGCACAGTGAGTTGTCAGTTCCATATGTTGAAATATTTAAACAGAAGATTGCTACCTCTCGTGATGGTGCCAACTCGACAAGCAGAGTGTAGTAATTCTGCCAGCTCTTTTAAGTGGCCAAGCACTCGTCTTGTCACTGCTGCTTTGCTACAGGCTTCTAGGGTGTCATATCCGCATTGTAATATGTTAGAAGATATGTATGGCTGAAGGAACAACCTCTCCCTGATCATGTCAAGTCTAAACTTATTAATGCACCCCTAGATAAGGAACGCCTGTTTGGAGAAAAAGCAGAAGAGGTGCTTAGATGAAAGAAATATTTTACTGTTTGCATAGATTTTGCCTTGTCTTCCTTTTAAGTTCAACCTCCCAGATTCAGCAGGAACTTCCCCTCTAAGCACTGGGCCTTCCCTGCACCCAGCAGATAGTGCCAAGTTAAGCCCCGCAGGGACAGGACATCCAGGGCCAGCAAAGAAGCAAACAATGGACCACTTCCGCCTCTAAGGCAGGGAGTTCTAAGCCAAGCTTCTATGGCAAGCACTCACAATGACTCTCCCTCTGCCCTTGTTTTACTCATCTATAACTAGAAGGAAGGCTCACTCTCTTCATGGACCACTGGGTCTCTATAACCAAGGACCAATGGGTATTAAAAATCATTTCTCAGAGATACAGATTCTCCTTCAGCAAACTCCCTATTCCAAGAGGGTACCCAGACCTCCCCCCAAGCCAGTTGTCAGAGGCATTAAAACAGGTAAAAACACTAATATCCCAGGGGGCAGTAGAACCTGTCCCTCTGGAGTAAAAACCTTTTCCTGTTTTTTCTGGGAACAAGGAATAGTCTGGATCAGAGGGCACTTGGTGCCCCATCCTGGATCTATCCAAACTGGGGACCACCAAGGAGGTGTTCAGATTCAAAATGCTAACCTTGCAGCAGCTCCTGCCTGTGCTCACACAAAATGCCTGGCTGGTGACACTAGACCTAAAAGATGCCTACCTCCACATCCCCATCAGGGAATCATGCAGAAAATTCCTGCACTTCAGAGTAGGCAATGAACACTTTCAGTTCTCTGGGAACAGTAGATAAGCCAAAGGGCAGTGCAGAGTATTCACCAAATGCTTGCTGTTCCCCTGAATGAGACTGTTATCCAGGTAAAGGTAAATCTGTATATTTCTCTGGCCCCGGCTATAGCATTCTGCAGACAAAGAAAAGTTGATGCAGGACTTTCTCTTTGATTTTTTTCTTGTTGATGGTGAACCCTAGGGAAGTTAGGAGATTTTTGACAATTTTCCTGGTGGAGTTTTGCTTTGTTTTCCTGGGAGCTATGCTAGACACAGCAATCCTAATGGCTTTCCTACCCCCAGAAAAGCAGAGCTTCCTGCCTCTCTGCATCACCCAGTTGACTTACAGAAGTCACCTCACTGTGAGGAAGTTCCTGCAAGGCCTGGAATACATGGCATCTTGCATCCTTCTCATCCCTCTCATCCCTCTCACCAGGCTTCACATGAAAAAACTTCAGTGATACTTAAAGAACCTTTGGTGTCTGCACTCTCAGTCCCTAGAGGCCACTCTGCATAAGGGATGAATTTCTCTGGTGGGCAAAAGATCAGTGGGAGAGGCCTGTGCCATAAACAAGGGTCTTCCCTTCATCCTCTGCCCTTCCGGCCAGACCATCACCACTGACGCCACAGACATAGCTTGGGACGCTCACCTAGCAGGCAAGTGTACCCAAGGCCTTTGGAATGCCCAGCAACTTCACTTGCACATCAACCAGAAAGAAATGATGGCAGTGCAAAACTCTCTGTTTTTATAAGGAGGACCCCTGGCCTGAGATGGGGTTGGAAGGAAGTCAGAGAACACCACAGTAATGTGGTACATCAACAAGCAGGGGGGCACCCAATCTTACTCCCTGTGCAGGTTAGCCATGAGTTTCTGGCTTACAGCCACCTCCATGGGCTATGCCTAATTGCCCAATACTTACTAGGGATCAACAACACACCAGCAGACCACCTAAGCAGAAACTTACTGGACCCTCACAAATGGCAGCTCCACAGAGAAATCTTTTTGCAAATCACCCAGGAGTGGGGGGACCCCAGAGGTGGACCTCTTTGCCTCACACCTCACTCCCTGGTACAAAACATGTGCAGCTGGTGGTTATCACCTCCTAGCATGGAAGGTGGATGCCTTGACCTTCCCCTGGAGCTCCCTCTTTCTGTACGCATACCGTCCTCTGGTGTCTGCCCCTTATTCCCAAGGTTCTGATCAAAATAAGAGACGAAAGACCATCCTCATTGGTACCCCTTACTACGCAGTCTAACCTTACAGCCCCCTGAAGCTGCTTCCCCTATGGTCAGACCTCTTGACCCAGGAGAGGGGAAAGGTACTGTACCCAGACCTACAGACTCAAACTTTCTGCGTAGCTTATACACTAAAAACTAACAAGAAGTCCCTGTTAAGCAAACAGGTCCTGGACATCATCACAGAGGCCAGAAGGCCCAGCACAAGAAAATCTTATGCAGGAAAATGTAAAAGATTCTGCTCCTGGAAACAATCAAAAGGGGGGAGTACCTCCCAACCTTCCATTCCTCTCATCCTAGTCATCCTAGATTACTTAGCAGAGTTGCTCAATAGTGGTCTCTCCGTCTTCTCTATTAAAATCCATGCTTCGGCCATCTCTGTTCATTACGATTCAGACCCACCCCTCTTCTCTCATCTTTTGATTAAGCAATTCCTCAGAGGGGCTTCTAATGTCAGGTCTCCCAGAAGACCTCCTACTCCTCCCTGGGACCTGAATTATGTGTTAGAGAAATTAACGTTCCTTCCTTTTGAACCTGCCGCTTCAACAGAATTGAAATACCTCTCCTGGAAGACTGCCTTCCTACTAGCTACCACCTCAGCTAGAAGGGTCTCAGAACTTCAAGCTTTCATGGCTGTCAAGCCGTTTGTCTGCATGGAAAATTATAGTGTCTCCCTGAGGACTAATCCCTCCTTTATGCCCAAGGTGGTATCTGATGTGACCCTTAAGGTGTGTGGCCTGGGCCTGGTTCTTTCCCAACCTTCAAAACAAGGGAGAAAGAATTCTTCACTCACTAGACCATACTAAGTCATTTAGAAACAACTGAGCAGCATCTTGGGCTTCCCTTCTGCCCCTGGGGCAAAGCTTACATTTCCAAATGGATTTCACACTGTATCCGTTTTTGCTACAAACTACATGGTAAATCCATCCCCAAATCTATCCGGACCCACTCCACTAGGGCAACCTCTACTTCCACTGCCTTCCTCAGAGGAGTACCTATCAGGGACATCTTGGAAGTGGCCACCTGGACCTCTGTCCATACCTTTACAAAGCATTACCACCTACCTTTCTTTTCTAAGTCTAGGGCAGGGTTTGCCTCTGCAATTCTGCAGGGCCTCCTGACCCATACCTAGGACTCTCCCAAAGCTGAGGTAGAGGGTGGAAGGATAGGTAATCTTCCCACAAGTGATGACTGTGCTTCATGCTTCACTGTTGCATAGTACAGTTGTGTACACTTACCATAAATGTAGATGTTCGAGTGTATTCACTGTTGCAGTCTTGTTAAATGGGGGATGGAGGGAGGGAAACCATCTTCCCCTAGGGGGACACAAGTTTTACAGGTTGGCTTTTAGTCACCAGGTCCACTTCTCTTTTCTCCCTTGTGCTTTTGATGGGTTAGAGCAAGAAAAACTGATGTAATGATGTTCGCTGCCTTGCTTTATAGTACTTATGACCTGACGTCAGACTACAGGCGACAGCAGCCGGTGCACACAAACATTGACTCTGGTATTCGGGCCGGCCGAGGGCTACCACAGCAGGGATACACTCGAACATCTACATTTATGGTAAGTGTACAAAACTGTGTACCATGACCATTCGGAAAGTAGTCTGCCCTCCCCTTTCTGAAGAAAGATGACTGGTAATACGCATTGCGAAGGTCTACTGAGCACATCCATATAAAAATGGGCAAATGCTCCAGAAGGTTCCTCCACTTCTGGCTGGTTGCCAGTCATTACCAATTTAGAGTACTGCCCTTTGGACTCACCGTAGCTCCCAGGGTGTTCAGCAAATGCATGGCAGTAGTAGCAGCTCACTTGAGACTGCAAGGATTCCAAGTGTTCTTGTACTTGGACAACTGGCTCATAACCGCTTTGACCAAGCATCCATTAATAGTAGCCAGAGACTACAACCTGCACACCTGTGCCCATCTGGGGATTACCGTCAATGTAGAAAAATTGCATTTAACCCAGACACAAAATATAGAACTCATATGGGCAGTACTGAATACTCAAATGAAGATAGCATCACTTCCTCCAGAATGACATAAGAGAATTGTGGTTCAGGTTCAAAGGTTGATTCACAGGAAGAAGGTACCAGCATGATGACTTATGGAAGCTAGTCTGGCAAGCTGTAGGACCATGGCATAGTCCCATTAGCCAGGTTACATATGAGAGTTCTGCAATGACTACTAACTTCCCAGTGGTCTATCTTTCATCGCCCAATATCAGACCCATTTTGCAACAGTTGGTGAGCAAAACTTAAGAATCTGTTTGGAATGCATCCACCAAAGAAGATTAATGGTTGTCCCTTTGACCATGGGCCCTCTAAAAACATTGTGACCATGGACGCCTCCCAGATGGGGTGAGGGGCATTATCTGGGCAAGACAGTCCAAGGCACTTGGTGCCCACTAGAGGCCAACTTGCACATCAATGTCCTGGAGTTAAGAGGGGTGCTTCTTGCATTGCTGACCTTTCAGACAGCTCTTCCTTAGGGGATTATTGCATCTCAAATGGACAATATGTCTGTTCCTCCCTGTTACTGTTTTTATACATCAACAAAGTCTTACCCCCTTTGTTGAGAAGCCCTCATAAAGCAGTTGGACAAGGTTGTCCACTGCACACTCTAACAGCAATGCACATTTCGGGGAGTTCCAACGTGATTAAAGACCAGCTAAGCAGATGTATCCTTCAACCATGGGCGCCGGAGCCATAGAGTGAGGGGGGAGGGCTGCCCCCCCCCCACTTTTGCAGATCCAGCAACTTACATATACAAGTGGATCCATACCCGGTTACCGTGCCAAATTACGCGTTTTTTAGGAATTGTGGCACCCCTTCATTTGAACCTGAGTGGCACCCCTTCATTTCCTTTTAGTTTTATTTTGTTTTTTTAATTTCCACAGCGTTAGTGCTCCCTCAGGGTTTACCAGCCTGCGCAATGACGTCAGCTCCCCCTACCAGCCTGTCGAAATTGAGATTCAAGGAGCTCACGCATTACCAGCTGACCTGGCTGTTCAAATGCGAGCAGGAGCAGCAACAAATTGTTGCTGTATATTGCTGGATCAGACACTGCTTGTGACTTAGTTTTCTTACCTTACTTCATAATAATCCATCGGGCAAGCGGGGAATGAAGGACGACTTGGTTGCTGGATCTAACTGGAAGGGTGTGTTTGTTTGGCAGATATATGACTGACAATGAAGGAACTCTTCTGAATTCACTACTTTGTTCATCGGATAAGTGTATAGCCATAGTTAGTTTTTGCTCCTAAAGTCTGATCAGTACCATTTGGTACAAATCCATGCATTATAAGCTTTTTTTCTAATTGTGCAGTTTGCTTGTAGTGGCTTGAATATTCATGATGCTTTGTGTTCTGTCATTGAGCAGTGCCTTTGTCTTACTATACTGCAATAAATGTCTCATTCTAATCATATTCTTAATGAGTGAATTACTTACCAGAGGAAAAACTTCACTCAGAAGCATGAAGCTGCAGCAAACAACTATGTAGTGGCAGTCCCTCATCTGCAGTTTATTAGGATGGATGTTTTTTTCTGAATGAGGACAGCCCTGATCAAATCAAGTGCCTGAACTCCAGCCAAGGAGTTCCGCTGAAAAGAGTTCTAACATTGCACTTGTTATTTCCGCTTACGCCAGGCAACAGATGTGTGTGTTTTCTTGTAGACCATATACTTATAACCTTAAGTTGCAGAATGCTGTTTTTCTCCCAGGATCTGCACCTGATCTATTGGGTCCCAGCTGCTGTGGAAAATCGTACCATTAATAGGACTGAGAGAACAGGAACCTCATGGAATATGTTTTTGAGATGGTCATCAAACACTTATGTGGGATAACCAGGTATTCTACTTCAAATCAGCATCAAAACGTTAACTTAGATGATTAGTGCTAGAAAGCAGTAGAAATGAGATGTGTCAGTAACTCTTTGCTAAATTTCGACTCAGCAAACTATAATAACTTTAAAAAAACTTGAATTAAAAATCAAGGAAATGCAGGGAGCAAAACCACCATCACCTGGTTCCTAATACAGTAATTTTGTCAGCAAGCTGTATGAGTGAATTAGAACCTGATTAGCAAGATTCAGAGCAAGACCTTTGCATGGCAATTTATTTTTATCATGGTGTCACTTGCCATTTAAATTATATGACGTTTCATGAAAATCATTATTTAGTAAGAAGTATCACAGTTTAAACTGATCAAATAAATGTATTATCTGTATTACATCTTATCTGGCTGGTCTAAATGATCAGATTTAAAGTTGCAACTCGTTATTGGTAACCTCATTACTCCTACATCGTGGATTTTTGGTTGGACTAAAATGTAAAAATGATGACACTAATACAGCAGCATGGCTTCATTGTGTGCTTTTTGTTAATATTAAAGTTTTATCTAGCTGAAGCCGTGCTACTGTATTCGTGGATTTTTTTTTGGACCTTTATAGACTGACATTGTCAGGAATAAAGCCTCTCTGTGACATCTTTTTCACTTGTAATTACTGTAGTAGTGGCATCTTAGTTTTGTATATTTTAGTTATATTCCATATTATTATATTTTCCAGTCCAATTCATATCCCCTTATGTCCTATACCAAGTCCAATAGTATGTTAAGTTATTACATTTTCATAAACTTAAATGGTACAGAAAAGCAGGAGTGTGGCACTGTATACTGGAAATCGCTCTTTGATGTCCTTGTGAAACCTCTGATATGTATTATAGGAATAGTAGTATTAAAATATTTACAATGGGATAGATGTTAAATGTGCAAATGCGACTATAAAACATAGGCATCCTTTTAAAAAAAACGAATACCTGATTCTATCTTCTATCAGTGTATGACAACACTAATGTACTTTATATTTAGATTCGTTCAAGATTATATTTAGATTCAATCTTGAACTATTACAAATACAATTTAACTAACTGCAAGCTCTAAATGTAGTTAATTGCAATACTACTGCTTAATTACAAGATGCTCCATAGTTTTTACAACAGATCACAGACTAGCAGTTTTCTTGTGTGAAACTGCAGCTCTTTGCTTGACACCAAGTATACTTTCTGCAGAACTTAGAGATGAAAGTTAGGGAAAGTCACAAAGGTGAATATTTCTAAGTGCATTCATCAACAGTTATTGGCTACTTTTGTCTGTCAATGTCGGGAAAAGCATGATCCAGTGGAAATGATCTTAGCCAAAAGGCCGAGAAGCTAAAGAAACAAGTGTAGTAGAATTTGGGATGTGGTGGAGTTTATCTGGCTACACTACACTGAAACATTTGACTTTCAAGGGAATTCAAAAAAGCTAACACAGTCACTTTTTCCATGTACACATTGTGGTGTGATGCAAACATGGGCGCAGTGAGTTTTAGATTCAGGGGGAAATTTAATAAAGCCTTCATTTTTTTTTTCTGTGTAGGCATTGTGCTGCACTGGTAACATGGGCGCAAACAGTTTTAGATTCATTATGCACTGCTGAGTGGTGTGCACAAGCGCATCAACATGGAAACGTCTGGCCTGCAAATCACCTAATAAGCAGGTGAATCTCTGCAAATGAGGCAGGTAGTAGCAATCCAGCAAGCAGATATGCAGCTCTGCAGACCCTGTGTCAGTGCAGACCCTGTGTCAGTGTCCATAGTGTACATGGAAAAATTATGTGTACAGGATTGTTAGACAAACAAAAGAAGCTGTAAAAATGTAGGGAGATAGAAATGGCATAGCACACACAGATGTGAGCAAAACTATCCTCAATGTGTTCCAAAAGTTACAGTAAATTGTTAAAAAAAATTTAATATATCTTAGCATGTTTGTGCACTGCGCTGCACTGCAGTGCACAAACATGTCTTATGATATAAAAAAAACCCTAGAAAAATAAAATATTGAGACAGAAATGTATTACAGTGGCCAGATGCATGTTCTTTGGAAGTGGAGTGGGTTTCAATGATGTTTCAATGAATGTGAGTTTCAAGGGCAGAGAAGTTTACTGCTCGTGCTAAGTCTGTTTTCATTGCAAGACTGTATTTTTTTTTAGCAAATGGCTCAGCGTTTGTGCTACTTGATTTCAATTTATGTAATTAATGTAGAAATAAATAAGAAAACAGTATGCAGGCTGACAAGTTTGAACAGTGTTTATTGTAAGTGAGACGAAATAGTCAAGTAATGGAACACTAGAGTGGCTGGGGAGGGGGTTGCTGCTGGAGCAGCAGGGAGTTACAGACTTTCCATTCAAGTAAAATAAAGATCATACCTGTCCATATTCAAATGCACCTTGGATCTAAGGATAGGTAATAGAAAATGTACTCCAGGATTGCCCCTCGTGCACTAATGGATAGAGACAGTTCCTAAATGCTGCATCCCTTACGTGGGTCCCTTCAAATTATCTATGGTATGATCAGTTATTTTCACTAGGGCTAATGTACAATTATCAGCCATGGGACAGGTAAGACCAATCAGGAAATGTTAATTCAAGCACCAAAAGGGAAACTGCTCAAGCTTAAAATGTCTTCTAAGTGAACCTTTGTTGTGGTAGTGATCTAAAAACGACAATTTTTTAAAAACTATTTACCAAGTGCCCCTCTTACCCTCTGCCCCCCCTGTCTTCAACAGCTACTGGTGCCTATGCCTTCAGCCTCACAAGTGGTCTCTCAATCCAGAAGGCCTCATGAGTGGTCTCTCAGTACAGAAGTGGTGAATATATTTCGTCATTGGGGACAACTTTGCTGCATTTGTTGTTTAGGGAAGATGCAGATTGCAACAAACAGTTACTTCGCCCTCATTCCCCATCTGGGAAGGTCACCCAGGTATACTGTCCTCAACGATTGGCCCCCTAGTCTATTGTATGCCTTTCCCCTGATACCTTTAATCACCACATCCTTACAGAAAGCACTCAGGTTGAAGAGTACAGTAATCCTCATTGCCCCCTTTTGGCCTCACTTGATTCGTCAACCTTGGATTCTGGACCCAGTGCCATATCTCCTGCCCCATCCAGATGGCCTTGTTCACCCAAACATTATAAACCTCAGGTAGTACCACACCTGGCAACTTGTGGAAATAGAGGAACCACACAGTCTATGTCCTCTCTAATACGTCACATTCTCTTATCAGCTCATAAACCTTCTATTTGTAAATCTCTTCCACTTACTTAAATATAGTTTTCTATTTGCGCCCATGAAAAATGAATTGACCCTTTCTCTGTTTCAACTGAGCATGTTTTAGATTCCTTAGCATCTCTGTTCAGTTCTTGCGGCATCATCAGCCAGCATCAAACTACAATTGGCTGCGATTTCTAATTTTCACAATGGTTTAGACAAATGTTCTTTAGCCTCTCACAAGCTTTGTAAATTGTTCTTGGGGGGGGGGGTTCCTGCTCTTTATATGGGGGTTTAAACAAAACTCCTCCTTGGGACTTGAATTTAGTACTACAGGTGGTAATACATTCCCCTTTTGAACCCTGTGTGGAATATTATCTGAAGTTTCTATGCTGGAAGACACTCTTTGGTAGCCATTACTTCAGCCCGAAGAATTTCAGAAATCCAGGCCTTATCATCTGAACCGCCGCCTTACCTAGTCTTCCACAAGGATAGGGTATCTTGCAGAACAAACCCCTTCTTCCTGCTCAAGGTAGTGTCAGACGTTAATATCAACCAGACTGTTAAAATGATTAGGGAAGAAGACCGGTAAATTTATAAAGGGGTATATGCTGCACATTTCCTAGATGCCCATAGTCAATTATGTTTTTATCTTCACAGAAAAACAGTTCACTTGATTGTCTTAAAATGTTTGCCTTGCCCAACTTTGCAATAGAGAGGGTAGTCTTGCTGACTGGTGTTTTTTTCTAAGTGGCTAAAAGATTGTATTTCTTTTATTTATGATTGATAGAAACAAGTTAACCTTGTCTAAACCTAAGCACATTCTGCAAGGTTTGTAGCCACTTCAGCGGTCATCCAATCGAGAGCTTCAATGGATGACATATGTGCAAAAGCTACTTGGACTTTTCCCATTACCTTTATTACTCATTACAGACTGGACCTGGTCTCTAGGGGAAGATTATCTTTTAGCTAAATTGTGCTCAGGAATATCCTTCCGTGAGTCCACACAAGTTTTTAGGTAGCTGAAGGCATATAAATAAATAACATTAAGAATTTACCTTATAACTTAAACATTTTTGTTTGCACATCCTGACATGTTCTTGACTGGTGTTAATTTACAGCGCTGGGAGACAATCTCTTTTATAAACTTTTCTTATCAAACCAATCATGCAAAGCTTTACATTTACAATGACCAGCAAATAACTGACTGAAAATGTTCTCATCCCTCGTGATTCTCGCCTCAGACTTCATGTGAACACCTTCCTGTACATGACCCACCTGCTTCAAAGGGTCTTGTTTTCTGACCTTGGATGTTTCAAATCTTCCCTAGCAACAATGCACTCCTAGCCTGGAGGAGTCAGGCTAGCAAATTCCTTTTACATTAGTTAACATGCCTCTGCTCCTACAACGCTTACCTTTCCTTGTTACATATTAAAATAATGCAGTTAAAACAGAGCAGTAACTTTAGCTTATGAATCTGTATTTTTCCACAGCCCTACATATAATATGATTGTTAAAAGGCAAATATAATTGACACTATCAGTGTCATCCCATAACAGTCCCCCCCCCCCTTTACATGTATTGTATAAGATCAGCTTATTAAAATGTATATTAATTTCAGTTTCATTAATTATGTTAGCTGGCTATCCACTAACTACCCACAAGAAACCATTCTCCTAGGCGACTTTGGAATACCTGTAATTCCAATAACCCATCTAGTCTATATTAACCATATAAACCTTTATGGCTTCTCCCAAACTATTACTTCACCTACTCGTATCCATAAACCTAATAACAAAGAATCCACCCTAGATTGGATTCTATTGGATTCTTATAAATACTCTATCAACATCATATATGACAGGTATCCTCACCAACGTACATAATTCGACATAAGACCAATATTAACAGTCCCTCTACATTTAAAACATCTCATTGTAATAAACAGTTCATTCTGGAAGTGTTCTGGGTTAAAATGAGTGTATGCAACTAGTCATCTTTAAAACACCTGCAACTAGATGAAGCAGTGGCACACTTCAACTCCAAGTTCCTTGAAATCTTGGATTTCCATGCCCCCTTTCGTACTCGAAGGAGCACTACCAAAACTGCACCTTGGCTTACAAAGGAAACCAAGCAAAAGATTCTACTAAGAAACAAATTTTGGGCCAAATGGCGTTCCTCTATAACCCCAGCAGATCACCTAAACTTTAAACAACTTAGAAACTTAACTAAAACATCTATACTACTGGACAAAAAAAACTTCTTTTCCAGCTTCAACACACTCCAACCAACAAAGTCCACAAAAATTCTGGTCAGGAATCAATAAATTACTACATCAGCAACTCTAAAACACCAACCCCCTCTGGAATCAGCACCAATACTCCAAAACTAATTGCTGATTCCTTCAATACCTTCTTCACTGAAGCTATCCAGTCACTTGCTAACTCTCTACCTCCTGTATCCTCTAATCTTTCTTCAACCTTAACGGATGTAGGCACAGGTTGGAGTTGGAAAGTGGGTGGTGGGTTCTTTATCTGTACTCTCCTTCAAAAGCTTAAACCCTCTGCTGACCTCTTATCTGCTAAGTATCTTCAAATAGCAGCAAAATCTATTGCTTACCCTATCTCTATCCTAATTAATAGAACCATCACTGAAGGCACCATCCCATCCATCTGGAAAATCTCATATATTATCCCCCTACACAAAGGTGGTAACGCAACAGAACTTTCTAACTACTGTCCAATTGCCCTACTCTCTCCCATAGCTAAAATCTTGGTCTAGCAGTGCATCCATCATCAACTGCTAGATCATCTCCTCCAAAATAACCTTTTAGCTAACTCACAACATGGCTTTCGACCTTACCACAGCACCACTACAGCCCTCCTATCATTCTCTGACCATATTAACAAGAACTGTAACCGTAACACCCTGTCCTCTGCTATCTTCATAGATCTTTCAAAAGCATTTGATACGGTTAACCATCACCTTCTACTGAGTATACTTAAGTCCCTTTCACTTGATAGTCAAGCTGTACAGTGGTTCAAGTCCTACTTAGGTTCTATTCTGGGCCCTCTTCTATTCTCTATCTTTATAAATGATCTGTCTACTAGCATCCCACATGCTGTATCCATTCAATACGCAGATGACTCTACCTTTAGTTCAGATGATTCAGTAGCTGAGGAAATTCAGTCACTCACCCAAAAGGTCTTTGAACTTGTCGAAGATTTTTTATGGTTAAGGAGGAGGCAACGCTGTAAAAAACAGACTAAACTTCTACTGTTTACTCCCACACTCAAGTCACCCCCACTTAACTGTATTATTTTTAGATTTAATAGTGAAGTAATATCCCCTGACACTACCACTAAACTCTTGGGAGTGACACTTGACCACAGCCTTAACTTTGATACTCATATTAACACCACAATAAAATCAGTTAACCGAAAACTAGGCTCCCTCTATAGAATTAAACCTTTCCTTACTCCCATAGCAAGAACTTCTATTGCCCACACCCATCTCATCTCAACACTCTTTTATGCATCTCCTATATATACTAACCTATCAAAAAGCAACCTCAACAAGCTGTCAATAGCTTACAACAACATTGCCAGATTTGCTACAGGCTCACCTGCTAGATCCCACCACTGCCAAAATCTGAAACATCTTGGTTGGCTGGAACTACAGAACCATATTCTACTTCACCAGCTAACTATTATCCATAAAACCCTGTATTATATGGGCAGATTATCATCCAAGCAACACACCAATCCTCAAAAGTCTAATCTTACAAACCTACGCTCTGCAAACAAATTACTCATCTCTACTCATAAATCTAACAACAAAGCAGGAGAATCCCTCTTCACTAACACTGTAGGCAAACGCTGGAACTTACTTCCTGTTGAACTTACATCTCTTTCTTCAACTTCACTATTTAAAAAGAAACTTAAATCATACCTTACAACTCACTTAAATCATACCTTACAACTCACTGGCTATGTCCCTGTACTAACCCTGACTAATGCATCTTCCACTGTTAGATGCAAAAAAAAAGAAGATGTTGGGCAAGACTCTCTCTCTGTTACTTTAAATCCACCTTTCTGTTACTTTACAGTAAGTAAGCCTAAATGGTAGTGGATTTAACCAGGAACAACTGAATTGGCCATCTTACTGTCTCATCAACAACTTACTACCCTACACCTAATTCTTAACTACTTTGTTCTCTTATTCCTGCTCATCACTTTGCTTTATGAGAAGAGGGAGAAGGATTTAGAAATAAGTGGAAGACACACAAAGAAAAAAATTCTTTTTTTTTTTTTTTACTATATGTTTTGTTACCTTGGAACACATGTAATCATCTCATAATATTCTTGTAATGAATGTTTTAATGTACTGTTTGTGTTACTTTTCTATGTGGAGCTTTTCTCCCCGGGCCTCTACTGAAAATGGCCATATATCCAGCTAGACTAGCCCGGTCAACAAATGTAAAATAAATAAATAAATGTTATAAATTATACTTTTATTTTCCTTAACTTGATGAAATAAGCTTCAGCATCATCATAATCATTGTCAGTTAAAATAGAATTGCCATTGATTGGTATGTGAAGTGGGATTTCATGTGCAGGTAAGGTTAAACATCTTGTAAATTACAGCCTTCAAAATAGAAAATGCCAACATGATCACAAATATAACAAAAAGTACATTGGGCAGTATTTTTGGTAACCTAGGAACTAGCATAATCCAGCGTATTGACAAACATTAGTTATCCCGATCCACAAGGAAGGATCCACCATGGATCCCGGGAACTACCGTCCCATCAGTCTGTTTATAAGTTCCATGATAATGCATTCCATGCCCTTGCAAATCAGGCTTGTCAAAGACATTGGCAACCTCCAGACACTGGACCCCACCCAGTTTGTGTTTGTGAAGGGCCGATCTTGTCCCTGAATCTGATTGACTTCTTTGAATCGGTCTCCAGAGCTGTGGACGAGGGTAAGGAGGTCCACACAGCCTATCTGGACCTTGCCAAGGCCTTCAACACCATCACCCACTCTGGAATCATAGATAAACTTACTAAACTGGGCATAAATCCCTACGTCACTCGATGGGTTGCCAACTAACATACTGACAGAACCCAGACTGTAAAAGTAGCCGACTCCAAATCCAGCTCCAGACAAGTGACAAGTGGAGTACCTCAGGGTTCAGTCCTGGGACCACTCTTGTTTGGCATCTACTTCTCTGACGTACAGGCCAACACTGAGGGACTCTGGCTAACAAAGTTTGCAGATGACTTCATTTGGGGATTCAATAATGGCTCCCAGTTTGATGTGGATATTCTACAAAAGGGCCTTACAGAAACAGATGCCTGGTGCCAGAGCCATGGGCTCAAGCTTAATGCCAAGAAATGTATAGTCATCCCCTTTGGAAAAAAACATGTGCCCATGAACAACCACATAGGTGGCAGGACACTAAACATCGAAAGTGTGATGAGAGACTTAGAGACACAAGTGGACAGTGGTCTCACTTTCGATAACCACATCGCCACAACAGTCAGGAAATCCTTCTACGTGGCACACCTCCTTTTTTCTGGATGAAAAGCCCTTAGTGATGAGGTCATTGTCCCACTGTACTCAGGGCATTATACTCTATAATGGGTCTAATGAGGCGTCTTGTGAGGTACATACCAAATATATCTGCAACAGCTGGAAAGGCCACAGAAATACCTCACTAAAAGAATCACAGGCCTAAAGCAGATGCCATATGCTGACCGTCTAAAAAAACTCCAGCTATACTCTGTGGCATATCGTCTACTCAGAGGTGATCTCTGCTTAACATACAAGGCCATGTCAAACCCTGAGCTTTTGGACATGCTCCACTTAAAGAAATCCCAATCCCTCAGAGCCACACGCTTCAGGGATCTAAACCTTATCATCACAATGAACAAAACATGCTGGAGGGATAGGTTCCTGACCCAGAGACTCCTCGTGCTCTGCTTGACATGTATGGGCAGTCTATTCCAGAGTATCTCATTGGCCCTCTTCAAAAGGAACCTTAATGATTGGATGGGAGATAGGAAATTCACCCTGGGGATCATGTCAGTTGCCTTGTTAGACAGGGGCCCAGAGAAGTAAATATTGTGGGAAAAAATTTCGAGGGAATTGTTATGGCTAGGCTTGCATAGGCCTTAGGGCCGATAGCCTAGTACCAACCTATGAACATCCAAAATGTGTCCATTGTTTTGATGTGCTGTCCAAATCCTTGGCCCTTTACTCCATGAAATTTGCCAGTTTTTCCTGTTCATCATGATAGTCACTAATATATGAACAGCAACAACTCCCTTTGAGGGCACATGACCCCTCCCCCCTTTTGCAGCAACCATTATATCCAGTGCCATTCGATTCTGTAACACCACAGTTTGCAAAACATCAGGAAGGTAAATCAAGAAATAACTGAAATGTAAAGTTTTGTTGGCTACTTCCTGTAGGATCTGAGAAAGCATGGTGAATTTGGGCATTGTCCTTTGCACTCCATATTGAGGATAAGTGAGCAATCCACTGGGCAGAGCAAGCATTTTCAATATGCTCACTTATCCTCAGTCTACCTGCTGGTGGGTTTTTGAAATGCTTTGTTGGCTATATTACTCCTGCTATTCAGCAACATCCAGACCAGTTTATAAGCAACCAGGGGTAGGCACGATCACCACAGATGTAGTAACAGACACTTTGCACTTAAAAAGCTATGACTGGGGGCGTAGCATGGGCATAAGTGACTAACACACTTTCATGTCTGGTGTCATTACATTTGCGTTTTCCTACTGGTACAGTCCCATTTCTGGCATAACATGTGTCTCCATGATGTGTGGTAGCAAGTTGAAGACACAACTTTTGAAAAATCACTCACATTACGCCAGGTTAGACAGATGTTATCAAGGTCCTTTTCAAATTACACCTGTGATGCAGGGATGGGAATCACAGGAATCCCTGCCTTAAACTGTTGGATTTGTTTGCATATATCTCATCATTCTGTCTTTCTTGATGGTTCTTCAGCAATATGCCAGAGATTTGAATATAACAGTTTTCTCTCGACCAGTTTGTTTTTGCTGCTGTTTCCTTCTATAAAGCAAGGGCACCTGTTGTCACAGGATTCATCATGGACTGCTACTGAAGTTGACTTGCTCACTGGGCAGATGCTTTATCTGTCGCACCTCAATCTCCCTCTGTTGGCTGCAAAGATTCATCTGTGGTCCCCAGATGGCATGTCTTCTTGCAGTGAGACTAATGGATCCACGTCGGTAGTCCCTCACAGTGAACGACAGTCAGGGTCATTAACAGGAATTGGAAAGGACCCTTCTACCTCGGGCTGAGGAAATTCTTCCTCTGGAAAGTTTTTACGTAAACCTAATCACCCAGTTGCAGTTGATGACAAGGGTGGTCAGGAAGTTTGGGTAGCACTGCTCTTACTGTTGGATGATATTGCTGCAAAACACGAATCAAGTTCTTATAGTAGGTAATCATGGCATCATCTGGTAAGGTTAAATTGGCATTTCCCATGGGAGGGCTAACTGGAAGGGCCATGGTTCTCCCCATTAATATTTCATATGGACTCAGCTTCCTGGTGGCATTCAATGAGGCCCTCATACTCATTAATGCTAAGTAGAAGGCTTTGGGCCACTTTAAGTGGGTTTCAGCACAGATCTTCAAAATTTTATTTTTAAGGGTCCTATTTACCCTTTCCACAAATCCAGATGACTGAGCAAAGACAAAGTGGCCAATATTTTTACACCATCCACAAATAGCTGAGTTAGTGGCTCTGCAAAAGGCCTATGAGTTAGCCAGAGTGAACACCCTCTAATCATTGATTTGTTTTCCCCAGGAGCCATCCACAAAGACAGCAATTGACTGCAGGAATAAACATCTGCACCAAAGAGACAATATTGTTGCAACAAACAAGTTTAGGTCAGCATTGGGTATAGGAGTTTCCTTTAACTATTTGCTTTCTTCTAGAAATGACTTTATTGCCTACTGCTGGGGATGGTGAAGAGCATGACTGTGTGTGTGTAACTGAGATGCTGGATTTAGAACATGACAGCAGATCAGGGAAATAGATGGATCAGAAAGAAAAGTAAATTCATATTTACTTAAAACGAAAACTCATCTCTTTTGCTTAGACATGCAGTCGAGAGTGGTTGATACAGAATGAGGGATAGCTACTGTGAGATCATGCCTGAGCACCAGTGATTAAGGGCAGTTGCCACTGCTGCCATTCTTGTTGATTCTGGTGCAAACAATCTTGCACAAACAGGGTGGAAAACCAAGTGCAGTGCTGTAATAAGCTAATGGACGATAGCTGTCTCCATGTTTCTGTGCAAGTACTCCTTGAGCAAATCCACTTCTTTCATGACAGAATAAAATAAAAGTCTTATCATAGTCTGGTAACCCTAAAGCTGGGGCAGTAAATTCTGGAATAATGAAGAGGAAAATTAATTTCAAAGGAGAGCCTCTGGTGTATCCTGCTTTAAAAGATTTGTCAGAGGTTTGGGAATCTCTACGTAGTTAGGATACTGCAGACAATGGATGCCTGTCATACCTAGGAAAGATCTAAGCTCTTGCTGAGTAGTTGGAGATGGGGCCTTAGATATTGCATCAATGCAATATGGTAACACTTGCCTGCTACCCTGAGATATTAAATTACCAAGATAACGTACCTGAGGTGACCACAATTGCAGTTTTTCTCTAGACACCTTGTGTCCCTTTTCTGCAAGGATAGTCAGAAGATGCAGGGTACCTTGCTGAAAGGAATTTGTACTAACACAGACCCACCCAGAAATGTCACATTCTCCTTCAAATCCATTTGAAGGAGAATGTGAGAAAATAATGGAGATTCAGTATATCCTTGTGAACACCGTGTCCAGGTATATTGCTGTCCCTAAAAGCAAACAGATTTATGTTCAGCATTCTTTTCTATACTTTTTTCTGTAATACGGTGAATGTCAGTGACAGTTTCTACCTAGTTGTAGGTGGTATGAAACTCAATATTGTTGCTGGATTTGGAACAACAGGAAAAGTAGGTAGTACTGCATTATAGATTTGTACAAGACTTATTTTTCCAGTGAAAAAGCCAGGAAAGGATACTTATTTACAGCACTTGAGTATTACAAGGGCTTTTAGCTGGTATTATTATTCCTTGGTGTATTAGAGACTAAATTACAGGTTTGATTCCCTGCTCTGCTTCCAGCTTTAGTGGATATTGTGGAACTCTAGGAAGAGGTTTTAATGGATTTAATTTTATTTTTACTTATGCGAATGAAGTCGGTATACTGAAATCAGCAGAACATTTTAGCCCACAAGTTGGCAGGTACTTGCTGTAGTAACTCTTCATCTGCCTGTATGATTCCAACAGGCTGTTTCTCTGATTCTGTCGGACCATCCCTTCTGGGGTACAGTAGTTTTAGCAGAAGCTGAGGGGGAAGTATTGGCAAATAGTACAATACAGCTTGCATAACAAATCTCTTCCTAGCAGATTTACTGGTGCAGTAGTACTCAAAAGAAAAGAATGCCTTTCCTCAATCGGACCTGAAAAAATGGGGATAGGTTCCAAAACAGGATACATAACAGTAGTATTTGTCACTCCGACTGCCTTTACTTTATGCTTTGATACTGGTATTTGGAGCCACTAGGTCAGTGTTAAAAATTACTTCATTTCTGGTGGACACTGACTATCTGGTGTTTTCTTTGAATTTATTTCCATCTTAACATAGGGTCCATTTTGATCTATTGACAGTAAATGGTTAAGATTTACTTCTGTATTATTTCCTTGACCTAGTCCGTATAGAGCTTCCTGACTCCTTTCAATGAGGAAGTGGCAGGGGAAAACTGCATTATTATAATTTGGTTGCCATTCAGTCCAAGTATCTAGGACTCTCTGGAGAGGGGAATGCACGCACAGGCAAATGCAGTGTCCTGCTTCTCCACAATTGACGCAAGATGTGTTAGAATTTTACTAAATTCTCTAGCAATTCCTCTACCCGTTCCCCTGCTTCTACCTCACCCCCTTGGGTTTTCCAGCTGCCCGATTTGTAAAGTTAACAGCTTATCCTCAAAGAGTCTTTGTTTTTGCTGATGCTCTGTACAGTGATTTGCAGCACTTTGGCAAGGAAAGGACTTAGTATCCTTTCTCTGTTGTCTATGAGCACTTCCTTTATTTGATTTTGTACAGGGGCTTGCAGCTTCTCCCACCTCTGTCTCATTTAATTATCATGATTCTAAGTATGAGTTGTCAACATATGTAGTCAGGTCTCCTGACCATTTCTGCCTAAAGAAGGGTACCATTTACATAGAAAATCCTTTTATGTGCCCCAGTTAATTTCCGACTAAGATTATATCCTCAAGATCCAAAGAAGTCATTCTACTGCTGTATTTTTCTCTTACCAAACCCTTCACTGAATAGATTTCACCTCTTTTGTGTGTCTGCTTAAAGGCAAGAAATACTTGAACCACATCCCATTGATCAATATGTCTGGATTTGTACAAACCAAAGTTCTTGCCACTTAAGATCTATATGGCTAGGCATCTTATGGTCCTCATGATTACTTGCTCAGTATTCATGTGCTCCTATGAAAGTAAACAGCATTACTTTGTCACTGCTCCATGGCAAGACACTAGCTGGTCAAATCAGGGCACACTCCATTATACTAATATCCACAACTGCAGCTTGTATGGGCATTAATCAATTTTTCTCATTTTGCACATTGGCTCTAGCTGAAAGACACTTTGAATGTGACACCCTGATCCCATGTTCATACTGGAGTTTGGCTTGCCCTATGTGTTATATTCTTTGGATCTTGAGGATATATGTATGTGCATGTGTGTATGTATGTGTGTATATATATATATATATATATATATATATATATATATACACACACACACACACACCAGCAATAGAATCACTCCCAACACAAAATGTGCAGTAAAATGTATTTGGAGAGGTATATATGTGCATGTGTGAGTCTATGTAAATTTTCATGCTTGTGTGCTACAGAAAATGAAAAAAATGTGGATTATCAATCTTATTCATTTAAACCCAGTTTATACACAGCACTATTTCTAAATAAATGCAGTAAAACAAAATTCATTACATATTTTTAGATTAAGCCTGGTATATTAATGTTTTTCTCCACCAATGGCAATGGAATTACATGAGACACTGAGAGATCTATGATGTTGTCAAATACAGTAATCAATAAATCTTCTTTTCAAAACAGAAAAACATAGATTTATTATTCTTAGTCTTTACATATCCTTGACTGTGGGCTCGGCTCATTCAGATTTTGCCTTCCAAACTCTCAAGATAGGCTCTATCCATAATGCTCCTCTCTGAAGCTTTGGCAAACGAGATCTGAGGTAATTTAGAGAGGTTGGATGTGTCTGACACAAGAAGTGGCAGTTATTTACAGTAAGGTTTTTGTCTGATTTCTCTAATTTCCTTCTTGTATATCTATATTTCTCTTCCTAGATACTTTTAGTCTTTCTACCCACTCCTCTTGTTTTTTTTTCTGTGCACATGAATGATCTTTTTCTCCTTTTCCTCTACCTTTAGGTAGATTTCTGTTATGTACCATTGCTGGCACTTTCTTTAGATATTTTCTAGATGCTATAGTTGGTAAACAGGTACCCTTTCTCTTTCCTCTTTCTATTAAAAAAAATCTTTCTTGTCCCCTCATATGTGTGTGTGTGTGTGTGTGTGTCTGTGTGTGTGTGTGTGTGTATACCACAAGTGTGACACGAAGATGCCCAATTCAGATGGGCATGTCTGTTGTGTATGTATTGTCTAGGTGCTGTCCACCTGCAGGACGATCATGCCATCTGTCACAGTTAAAGTCCAGCAGAGAAACTGAGTGGAGAAACAAGCTGATTTCAAAGGGTTTGTTGAAAGGGGACTTCGAAGAGGCCATATCTGATCTGAAGACCAAAGCCAGCTCATCATCTTCCTCTTCCTCCTCTTCTGAACCTAAGAAACCCTCCCATTCAGTTCTGAGCAGTTCATCGGAACCACCTGAAAAGTTATCCAAACAGGCAAGACAGATTACAGTGTCAACAGTGCTGAGTTTATCAGTGCCAAGGAAACTACCACTGCTTCAGATAAGACAACTGCAGCCTCGGTACCAGATGTTTTGTCAGAACCAAAGCAGACTACATTGATATAAATACCGAGGTATTCTCCTTCGGTCGATCCATTTGCGGACCTACCACCTAGCCCAGTCATGTAACTGAGACCACCTAGGTCTCGTTTGGTGTTTTCCATTTGATCCACCCCTTGGAATCGATCATCATGAGGCTGGTGGACCAGCTCTTAACAGCAAGGGGATTACCTCCATCTTCGGTTCCCAGCCAACATGGCATCAGGACCTGTCCTTCTTTGACACAGTCTCATCTTCCAACTCCAGTTGAGTATTTTGTGCCCCTGGCACTAACCTACTTGTGTCTTGGTTCCAGTAAGAGCCTCTTCTCCAGGACCAAGAATTGCCTTAAGCTCCTCTAATTGTTTAGAACTGGAGGTCTCCCAGGGTCGAGACTTCATCAACGGTTCCAAGGGGCAGGGTTCAACTTCCTTTTTTTCCAAAACCTTCCATGTTTCTCGGTGCTTTGGCTTTCATTGTGTCGACCCAGGCTTCTGCTTCAGAGGCTGCATCCTCAGACTCGTTTGGAACCATGGTCCCACATCACACTATTTTGGTTCCGGACTCCCATCCCTCTACAAGGGGTCCAGCCCTCTGGATCATTGAGAAGGCCTTGTCCATTGTGGACTCCCAGTCCTTGCCATCCCTGTCGGGCCAAACGTCTGCATCCTCTCGACCAGAGATCCCCTCAGGGACAGAGGGCACAAAGCCTCAGGAAAGACACACTTTGGTGATTTTCCTCTTTGGATACTTCTCCGGAACCCCCCCCCCCCCGAGGAAGTACCTGCAAAGAAAAAGTGAAAGATAAAGCACTTGTACTCCCTGGAGGAGTCCTTTTTCTGAGGATACAGATTTTGATGAGGGGGGAAGATTCCCCCAGGTCACCCCCTGATGATGATTCCTTCAGGGACATCCTGGAAAACCTGAAACAGAGGGCTGGCTGGTCTTCCCTCCAGCCTTCCTTGGTAGAATCGGTATACCTGGTGGCGTTTCTTGCCCAACCCTCTACCTCATGGATCTCTCCACCTGCTAACAAGCTCATTAAATTGATCATGCAGTGGGTCTGGAAGATTCCTGACTCCATTGAGCTGATCCCCAAGAGGCCTGACCAGATCCATTCTGCCACTAAGGAAGAGCAGCATTAGGCTAAGGGTATCCTCATAGATGCCATTGTGATAGCGGCAGCCACAAAGAAGGAACTTGCAGATTTAAGTCCTACTATCCATACTCCTAACAAGGAGTCCAGGACTATGGATAGGCTTGGGAAGTGCGTTTACAGTTCATTAACCTTCGCTCACTGGTCTTTGACAGCTCTTTGATCAGATCTCTCTGTAGCCTGATAAAGTGGCTATGCTCCTGTGAGAGTATCTGAATTACATGGCACAAAGAGGTACGAGACAAAGTTACCTCTCAGATTGCCACCCTCAAAGCAATTTCTAACTCGTCCATGAAACTAATTGCCCATGCAGCCGAAGGGATGACAAGAGCAGCAGGTTCAGGCATAGCCATTAGGAGACACACTTGGATGGACTTGTGTGATTTTGGGTCCAAAAGGGATGTTCCGTCAAATGGGGGGTGGGGGGTTGACGAATGTCTTTTACTTTGCAGAGCTGTTTTTCCATATTTCTCGCATCTGGCCAGTGTGAAAATTTAGACTTTTTTTAACCATAGCCTCCCACTTATTTGGTTCCTGGAGTAGGGCTGTGGAGAAGTGTATGCCCATTGCAGAGAAAGTCCCAAGGGTCTTTCCAGAACTCACATGGCAAGGACTTTCCCCTGGGCAGAGGGGTAAGTAACAATGGAAGACTGTCTTAGAGATGGCCTGCAGAACCAGCGGGTCCAGAGATTCTGCCTCTTTGTTCAGGAGTGCATTTAGGAGTTACCAGAGAGAGGCCCAAATGCCTTCCTCTGGAGGCAGTCGGGGGATGATTCCCTTCACCCATTTGTCCGATGTTAGGGGTAATCATTTTCAGAGGTTACATTATTCCCCTTTCCTCAAATCCAAAAACACTAAAAAGACTCCAGGACGTTCCACCTAGTCACAGCAAAACAGCAGTCATAGAAATTCAAAACTGCTCAAAAAAGGAGTAATCCAAAAAGTCCCAACTGACCAAAGAGGATCCAGGTTTTACTCCAAATTCTTTTTAAAGCCCAAAAAGACAGGGGACTGGGCACACATTTTGGATCTCAGCCAGTTCAACAAGCCAGTTCAGCAAACCAAATTCCAGATGGTCTCGGTGCAGTCAATACTTCCATTCTTGGAAAAAGACGATTGGATGTGCTCTATAAATCTTCAGGATGCGTATTACCATAGAAAAATGGACAAATGCTCCAGGAGGTTCTTATGCTTCCAGCTGGGCACTAGTCATTTCCAGTTCAGAGCACTGCCCTTTAGTCTCATCACAGCCCTCGAGCTGCTACTACTGCCATGCATTTGGTAAACACCCTATCTCAAACTGCAGAGATTTTGAGGTTTTCCTTATCTTGATGACTGGTTCCTTACCTCTACCACCAGGCATCAACTAGAACAGGCAAGAGATGTAATTCACTGAAATGCCCAATGAAGCATAAGAAGTGAAATCTATAACCTACTCAACGATTGGAATTTATCAGTTTATCAGAACCTTAATAAACACTGTTTCAGGAATCATTTCACTCCCAGTAGACTTGTTTTGAACTATGAGGCTTACAATGATCAGATCACAAGTAAACCAAAGTGTTCCAGCCAAAATTATCCTTCAGGCATTGGGCTCGATGGCAGCCTCTATAACTGTAATTCTCTTGGGCAGATATCACATGGAAATTCTATAATGGCTTCTAGCCTCCCAATGGTCTTTGGTGATTAAGATGTGATATGACATCGGTTGATTCATTAAGCACTACAAACAAGACCTGTCTTGCTGGCTCCATTCCAACAAAATTCTTTTGGGCCATCCTTTCATCCTTCCACAGCCCCAAGCTATAGTGACCACGAATGCCTTGGACAGTCCTTCCTAGATAATGCCCCCTCACCCTAACAAGAGGCCAATTTGCACATCAGTGATCTAGAGATGAGCGTGATGGTCTTGATGTTGCAAGCATTTCAAAATTCCCTTCCCTTGGGAATAGTGGCAATTGAGATGTACCAGCCCACTGACATGTTGTCCATCAACAAACAAGGGTCAACTAAATCTTAGTCACTTTGGAAAAAATTGTCCATTGCCAGCCTCTGAGGGCTTCTCAACCATCGCTTTCTCATGGCAATGCACATTCTGGGGAGCTTCAACGTGATGGCAGACAAACTGAGCAGAGCTATTCTAATGCCTCACAAGTGGTCCGAATCCTGCGGTGACGGAGAAGATATTCCACCACTGGGGTCAACCTTGCTGTGATCTGTTCCCATCCCCCCTGACCAAGTGCAGCAGTTACTTTGCCCTAATCCCCCCCAGGGGAGTCACCCAGAAATGCTCTTCTCCACAATTGCCCCCCTAGTCTCCTGTATGCCTTTCCACCAACTCTGCTGACTTCTTGGCTTTCTTTAGAAATTGGGAAATCAGAAAACACAGTAATCCTCATTGTTTCATTCTGGCCTCAACAGGTTTGGTTTCCCTTCATATGACCTCATCTACTTTGGAAACCTTGGATTCTGGACACAGTAAGCTTGAGATGTTGGAGATTCAGATGAACTATTCCTTCTGGATGAGATAATAGATCTGGAGCTTACTGTGTGGCTTCTCCAGTTCCCATGACTGCTAGGCATTCTTCCCTTTCCTCTCACATCCGTCAAATCATTTTGGCCCATCGGAAACCTTCTACTAGGAAACTATGCACAGGGACTGTATAAGGGCCCAGATCACTGTTAAGAGCCCATCCAGCAAATTTTTCTCATTTACATTTACTCAGGTACAAAGTATTGGATTTTCTGTCTGATCTTTATCAAACTGGCTCTTTACCATTCAGATCCATGTAGCTGTGATATCTAGAGGATAATTTCCATACTGGTTTTGATGGTTCTACACTTACATCACATAAACTTTGTAAAGCTGTTTTGAATGGAATCCTAATGTTAATGCCTTTATTTAAAGAGCAGATTGTAGAAATGAGGGTAAATCCCATGGAGCAATCTCTTACTCTTTCCCCTTTTGAACTGTCAGCTACTTGTGACTTAACATTTCTGACTCGTAATATCTAATAGAAAAACTTACTTTTCTTGTAGATAGTTTTTATCAGAAATTCATGCTTTGTCCTGGAAACCCCCTACATAATATTTCACAAGGACATGGTTTCCCTCAGGGCTAATCCTTCTTTCTTGCCAAAGGTATTTTCAGACGTAATACTCTAAAAATATTAAGAATGCATTAATGTCTTTGAGCTTGTAGTTTCAGGATCCAACACAGTTCCACTTGTCCTATATAGTTATTAACATCTCATCCCCCAATATTGTCATAGATATCCAGGCATTAATGCTAATGTTAGCATTAAACCTGCTTTGAGTGGGAGTAAATTTAAAGTTTAAAAGTTTATAAGGGGAATGGTTTTTACTTTTCACTCTTCTACATGCTGTTTAATGATAGGCTGTTAAAAGTAAGTCATATTTATACAACAAAGCAATGTGTTAGGATCTGAAGAAGCATGCGACACACGAAAGCACTCATCATTTATTTCTGTTTTATCCTGCATTAAAGTGAATTTTGTTACAGCTGCCTTGCTGGTTTTTGTTTCTTGATTGTAAAATGATGGTGCTTCAAGAAATATAAGCAGAGCCAGCACTGTTGTTATGAAGACAGAAAGGATAATCCAGCTATGTCATTATTGTGATGAAGCACAAAACCTCTGCCACCCATGGTGCAGCATGTCTAGTTACGGACAGCAGATTTAACAAGGACCTCATTGACTGTGCCCAGCACACAATTAGCTACTACCAGGAATGAAGCCATACCACAATGAAAGCTTGGCATCTATACTCATCTGGACTGATAGACCTAATATCAATTCCTCTGCATGTCTACAAAAAGGACCGAAGATAAATACCTTTGCTTACCTCTTTGTTGTTTTAGACATGGCAGACAAAGCTGTTAAAAAAACTTCTCTTTGACCCTGTGGCAAAAATACACAGTAATAAATGTAACATCAACCATACTATTCTCTTTGGTTCTCTGCTTTGAGTAGAACCCCTTAGTATTCTTTAGATATCTTAATTTGATTTTATTTTTCCCCATTGCAGTTCTACAGATAGTACTCAGAGATGAGACTTTGGCTTGCTTCCCACAAGTCACAGAAGCACAACTGCTGAAGCCTACTACTGTCTGATACAGTGCATGACCAACCAGGAGCACTCTCCTCTTTGTCATGCTAAGCAGACAAATACTGAACAAAGTACCATACACATCCCTTTACAGCCAGGTAGTGCGATAGGGAAAAGGTGGCTTTGTCAGGAGAGAGTCACTTCAACTCCCTGAAGGAAAAAATTAAAGGGTACCAGTGAACAGCCACCAAGACTGCTGATGCAGGACCCATGTCCCAAAACCACACATGAGTTATAATGCTGCACTACAGAAATCCATGCCAAGGACTTGCATAAATGGATAGCAATGTAGTTTCTTTATTGTTTGCAGCATGATTGTTCATATCAGGTCACATGCTACATGAATTTTATTAAAAGCTTTATATTATACTCTCATTGTCTGCCTGTTCCTCTTAAGTCTTGCAACTTCTATATGCATGTACATGAAGGAGAATGCTGCAGACAGCTTGCCTTGGCTGTGTCCCACTACTATAAACATTGCAACAAATTATGTTTATAATCATGTTTAATAATAGTCAAATATGGGTAACAATAATGTTTCACTTATCTGATACCTGACAGTGAGAAGTAAACAGATCCTGTGAAAAGATCAAGACCAAAAATACAGTATGTTGTTGAAAAAAAAAGATGATCTTTGATAATCAGTAAAATGTTATTGTTAAAAACTATAAGCACAAAGAATATATTAGCTCCAACATCTATATTCAAACACAATGGTATGTGTAGTGGTGTAAATAAAATAAACTGTTTCTCTTGCTTTGATTTGGCTGTTACTTCTCACTATCAAGTATCTGAGAAGATCATTGTCAAAGAATCAAAACCATAATGCGGCTGCCTCATAATCATAGTTTTTAGAAGCACTTCTGAGTGGTAGAATTAAAATAGCCTCCAGATGTATTTTACTGATCCTAAATGCTACATTTTGCATGGGTGAATGACAAACCTTATTGTTATAGGTGACTCCATTGTAAGGCATACAGCTGCACCCCTCACCAAACTCAGACAAGCAACTAGCCATCACTCTTTCCTTCCTGTTGCCAGGGCCCATCAGATCATACATGCACTCAAGTCCTTAAACAACAAGTACCACTATGACTCAAGTCATTGACACCCACATGTACTATGACAGAGATGTACTTAGCCTGAGCACTCCATCATGTCTCTCTTCATGTAGTCCCAGCTATGTATCCTAAGCAGGTATGAGCCTAGCTTTGAGCAGCATTCTATCTTCTCCAAGGGTGATGCCACAATATGAGCAAAATATTTGACTTCAATAATTGGCTTAGTTTTTGGTGTCATTTGAAGGGGTCCAGTGTTTGTAAACCTGTGAGGATGTGAGCAACAGACCACTCTGCTTTACCAGTGATGGCCTGCATCTCTTTCCTCTAATGTTTCAGTTATTCGCAAAGGATGTTATCCATCCCTATAGTACTTTTTTTAGGCAGTGCCAACCTGATAAACCTACCAACATATTGAAGCAAGTGTTGGAAAATATGAAGGTGTTACTGATAAATGCTAGGAGCCTAAACAAGAAATCTCACTTCTTATAAGCCCCTCTCACCCTGGAGGATGTAGATGCCCGTGTAGTGACTGAGCCTTGGTTTAAAATGGTGGAAAGTACTCCGGCTGTGCAGTGGTATATTGCCTTCCACACATTTAATCCAGTTACTGCACAGAAGGGGACAAAGATAGAAGTATCTAAGTCTTCATCAAAAAGATACTCACATCAAGACTGGTAAAGCAGCATTCTGCAATAGACCTTCTTCATGTCCAAATATCCTTCAGAAAGGTCCTTGTACCATATATTAGCTGTATAACTCCCTCCACTGACACAGCAAAACAACTATTCCTATCCATATGAAGTGAAATTACTCAGTATTAAACATATTATCACTTTCCTAGGTGATCTAAACCATCCAATTGTAAACTGGGAAACCTACACCATCACTAATGCACAAGCACAGAAATTCCTGGTCTTACAATAATTGTTCCAGAACATTTATATTGACAGATTACCCACTAGGGGAAGCAACATTTTGGATCTTGTCCTTTCTAATATGGGGTTTCTTGCACTATCCCCTGCATATCTGCTTCACTTGTTAAATCAGACCATAAAGCCATCTCCTTTGGTTTCAATTTTATTTCAAAGAACCTTCAGAAATGTCTCTAATAGAAACTATCTAATCCTGACATCTCTTCGCCCAAAGTGATACATGGTCAAACTTGAAATTCACAAAAAACCCAGTTACCTCCACTGTATACATGAAAACATACATTGCAGCTGTTTACAGGCTGATATAGTGTGGTAGAGATGCAGCTGTACTGTAGAAACAATTGCAGGCCAACTCCCTGAAACAATCCTCTACTGTGGAACCATAATGTCAAGAAGATTTACAATAAAAGATAATTTTGATCAAAAATAAGAACAGTAATCCACATAACAGTAGAGCTATTCTCGCTGAAATAAACAAGCAATTCAGGAGCTTAATAAAATCCATCAAAGCCAAGTTTGGCTTGTGTGGCTACATTAGCCTCAAAGACAATAACAAGGCCTTTATTAGTTATGTTGATAATCTCAGAAGCACAATACAGCAATGTGTTAAGCTGACTGATGTTACCTACACTGAGGATGAAGATATAGTGAACCTGGTGGTCGACAAATTAGGCTCAAACTTTACTCCACTTTCCCCTCCATCTGTTCCATAACATATACCTGTGACTGACTCATTTCCAGCTATCACACAAGACCAGGTCCTAAAAGTACTATAAAAACTAAAAAGACTCTATCAATGAGTCCTGGTGATATCTGTGGATGCATCTTAAATAGCATGAAGCATGATTTACCCCCCCCCCCAACAACACTGTTTAACCTCAGCCTCCATAGAGGTTATGTACCAAGGGAATAAAGAGCAGCTGCAGTCATTCCCCTGCATAAGAGAAGACCTTCCTCAGACCCAGGGAATTACAGACCCATAGATATGACCAGCTTCATATGCCATGGGGAGCTTCAAAAGGTTGGACCCATCTCAGTTTGGATTTGTCAAAGGCAGGTCATGCTTACTCAGTCTGGTGGACTAGTTTGTACCATTTTACCTTCATCCATTGGTTTGGTGACCTTTTCACACTGCATACCTCAACCTGGCCAAGGACTTTGACCTAATCCCCCACTCAGTCATGGTAGATAAGCTAAATAAGCTGGGAATAAACTCTTACATCACCCACTAGATTGCCAACTAGCTCACAGATAAGATGCAGGAGATCAAAATAGGAGAGGCTATCCCCTGAAAGAAAACAGTAAAGTCACACAAGGTTCAGTGTTGAGACCTCTCCTGTTTGGTATTAACTTTTACTTCAGCTAAATAGATGCCAAAGGGCTCTGCTCCCAGTTTGCAGTCATCTGCAAATGTAGCCAGTCACTGACTCCCCAAATTACATAACTGGCACCAGTTATTTGTTTGGAACAAACCTTCCTGGAGAATGGCTATTTGTTGTAATGCATATTAGATTCAGGTCTTTTGAGCAGGTAGCGCAACATCGACAAAACCTGCTGGAGAGAGGTTTGTTTCCCAGATGCTGCCCCGTCTCTGAAATAGACTTTCCATACACATCAAACAGAGCACCTCACTGACCCTCTTCAAGTGCAACCTTGATGAGTGGATGGGAAACCACAAATTTGTCCTAGGGTTTCCACCTGTGTCCCTCATTGACAGGGGTGACAGGTGCTGACTGAGGTTTCTTTTTGGGGATAAACGCTTGGCTAGGCTTGTAAGGGCCCCAGAGCCATTAGCCTAGTAACCTCCTATGATCCTATGAATCATGGACTGAAACTAAATGCCAAAAAATGCATTACTGCATCCTTTGTGAAGTTATCCAGCCTAGGGAACTATCATATTGACAACATGCCCTTAACTTTCAAAAAAGATAAGTTCCTAAATCCTCAACAACTGGGTGAACTGTTAAGTCACTGTCCAAATATGCCCACTGTTGTAAGAAAGTACTTCTATATTGTCCAGCTTATAAACAAAGGGATTGTATCCAGATCCAGAGATGTCATTGTCTCTCTTAACTAAGCCATCACTGGGCCAAATATTGAGTAAAATTCCCCCTTGGGCATGTGTCTGTGAGCATACCGGTTATTGCATCTGTCTGCACAGAGACATCTTACTAAAAGGATACAAGGCTTAAAACAATATGTCCTATATGGACTGACTCAAAGCTCTGTCATTATACTCAGTATTTTACAGACTACTAAAAGGTGACCTGTGTCTGGCATACAAGGCATCCCCCACCCCAACACTGATGGATCTACTGCACATCAGCAAAGCAAATGGCATTAGAAATAGTCAAGGAATCTAAACCTCTTCTGCAATATCAACAAAGTGGTTTGGAAGAACAGGTATATCTCACAGAGGATACCACAGCTCTCTAACAGACTCTCCATCTATGTAAAACAAAGGTCATCCATGTACATATCCAAACACAACTTAGATACATGAATGGGTAGTATAAAACTTACCCAAACACTGCTCTTGTACTACAGTGGACAGAGGCAGCTCCAAATTGCTTTATCCCACTCATGGGTCTCCTCAGATTACCTCTGGTATGATCCCAGTTATTCTCACTAGGGGAACATACCCAACTTGTGATCAATAATTGTAAGGCCAATCTAACACCAAACAGGATTGCTGATTTAAGCATCAAATAGGCTAGGCTTAAGATGGTAAATAGCCTAGCTGCCTTTGCAGGCCAATTTGCCTGGCTATTGATGATGGTCATACAGGTATAAGTATTCTATAGTACCATGACATTGACAAGTAAACAGTCTGCCAAATGTTATTTACAGTCATGTAAAATAAAGTGAAATATTCATTTTGCGTAAACTTAGCTATTATGTTTTCCTACTGGTCATCAGAAAACAGTGCTTTTCAAAGCAACAAGACCATGATGTTAGATATTGATTCACTAAAAAAAAATACTGCAGAAAAGCAGTGATTAAATTATTAAGGACATGAACTACAAATTAAGAATATGTGAGACTCTTACATCTACATGCAAATAATATGCCAAGTGACATTTGAAACAGTGGACATGAAGTTGTATGCCTTCTTTCCTCAGCCACTTTTAAAGAATTCAACAAAGCCATCCTGCCTTCTTAATCTTCTTTCTACTCGGAATATGTTTGATTTCACCTCCTGGACAATATCACAGACTTCTGTCTATAGTTCTTCAGGTGCTCCGTCCATCAGGTCTAATCATTTAAATGTATTCTTCACTTCCTCTGCATATTCACTTGGAATATTGTTGAGCTTGTATCTCACTGGCCTAGACATTTTCCTTGTTGTCTTTAATTAACTTTTCAACAACGCCAGTGGAGTTGAATGGTTGAATATGCACATTAGGACACCAGTTATTCAATAATGCCAGTGGAGTTGAATGGTTGAATATGCACATTAGGACACCAGTTATAAGTAATATATGAAGGAAACAGACTTATGTAATTCAAGATACTGGGCATGGTTTTAATATCTCTATTTATCAGTCACTGATTATCTGTTCTGTGCTGAAACTTGATATCACTGTTTGCCACTCAATTTGTCCTGCTTGAACTTGGGCACTGACTTGATTTGACTTACACCTGGGCACTAACTTGAACTAACTTGCTTGATTTACTGCCATGGTAGACTTGACTGGAGACAAAATGTAGACTTACTTATGACTACTGTATGCCCGACTTACTCCCACTCTAAATTATAGAACAAACACAAGTAATTTCAGCTGCAAAGCTGAATGTTAAATGGAATATATGCATTCTTGCATTACATGTGCTATTGTCACTGAAGTTTTTGTGCATTTTCATCTCTCTTTTTGCACCTGAAGGTCTCCACATATTTCCTATGCTTTTCCTGTGTGAGGATTAAAAGTGTGTCTGTTTTATGCCTCTACAAACCTGTTTTCTTCTTGAATTTGCAAATTAAAAATGCAGTAAGCTTCTGTATTACATTGACTCACAAGTATACTCATCCTAAGACAAAATAAATGGTACAGTGCATATGCAATATGAAAGTGTCTCTCATGCAGGCATGATTGCCTTTTGCATGTTTAATGTACCAGTGGAAAATCCAGAAATGTTCTGCAGTTTGAGGACTGTATGTCATAAATGGTTACTGACAATTCTTATTCCTTATAATGACACAGGGAGAACTAGCTCACACTTGATGCAAAGTAAAACATCAGGTATTTTAACTTCTATGAATTGTACATCTATTCCAAGTATGCTACCACATGTAGGTGAGTATTGTATCACTATAATTTGTAGTAAATACACAGATTTCTTCAAAGTAGTATTCTGAGTGTCATTTTGGAAAATGATATAAGCTGCATTTGTACAATTTGGACAGGCCACATTTTGCCATCATCTTTAGTTTTTGACTCACCACCTCCAAAAGAATGCTAGCTGTCAACAAATGTCATCTTACAGGCTATGTGCTGTGTGAGCTCCAAAAACTGAACATCCATGTTGGAGAAACCCTCTTTAGAAAAGAGCTTATAAGAAGGTCAAAACATGCATGTCCACAGCATATTTAAACAATTTCCCTTTATAAAGTATAGTCAAACAGTCCACTTATGCTGTGATGATGAGGTCATAAGAAAGCTGAAACATGTCCACAGCTAGTGAGGTTTGGCTTTATTGGCCTGAATGCATCCATAAAGACTTAAAAAGAAAAAGTAAAAAGTCATGGACATTCAGAAGCCATCCATATAGCTGAAACACTTTGTCGTTAAGAGGCCATTTGCATATATCCCATGAGCCTCTATTACAGGAGGTTTAAGGTATCACACAGTGAAAACCTTAGCTTGTCTATGTTTTTCTTGTAGTTTTTACTAATTGGTTTGTCTGGGTGATGTTATTCAAGGTAGAAAGTATAATATTCTAGAAAGTGAAGATTAGAAACATCTGTGATAACTGACTTTAGTTGTAATAGATTATAGAATATGGTTAGGGAAAATACTGTGACTATGTCTCAATGTTTTCATTCCTTGTCTTCATACTTTATATATCTGCAAAGGTTCCAGCAGCAGGACAAAAAAGGACTGTTTTGTTCACATAAACATAATCACAGAGACCTCTCATGTCTGGCAGATGCAAGTAAACCATTTTCTAAAGAGCACAGGGCTGAATACTGTGGGGAACCCATTTTGCACAGCTACACTGCTGCTTTCTATTTACTGTTTTTATTTTCTGAGGTTTCTGATTGTAAACCCATGCTGCTTTCTATTTACAATCAGAAACCTCAGAAAATAAAAACAGTAAACCCATGACATCTTTTTTAGCAATGAAACTGTGATTTGGAAGTCATTATATGTGCACCTGCACTGACGATGGCTTGAGGATGCCCCATTTCATAGGTTTTGAGTTTCTTTTTATACAATTGTTTACTAAAGAGAGTTGGTTTTTGTGGTAGCAAAATTCACAGAGTCAATTAAATAGGAAAAAGCTCCTTGGCTTATTTTAAGAATGAACTAGCTATTTTTTTTATCTTGGATTAACATCTGTATCCATGTCCAAATTTATAGAAACTACCAGTGACTTGAATAATGCAATAATGACAGACAGGGGGTTGTATATTTCACAAACTCATTAGAACTGGATTGTAAATATGTTTGCTCTGGTGGTAACTTCATCCTTCTCATAATTAAAATACAACACCACTGCAAGTATTCTACTCATAATTAATTTTATTTTAAAGGTAGCCTAGAATGTAAGAAAACACACTGATACAAATATAAATACAGTTATAGCATTTTATTTTCCCCTAGATGTTAAGAACATACATCATATGTAAAAATGTACCCTTGATTAAGAATTTACATTGTTTAGACATTGTTATTCTTAATGATGCATTACAAGTAACTCATGCGTATGAACTTAAATAGAAAACAGATGAAAAAAGTCATAAATCACTAAAGTAATGTAGGCGCACACACACACACACACACACACACACACACACACTCACACACACACACACACAAAACAGAAGCTGAGGGAAAAAAGAACACCAGCATCATTTAGTGCTCAAGCAATCATTTGCACTTGTGCAATGGCCTCTTGTAGTAAATAAATAATATAAAAGAAAAAAAAATACAATGCATTAATTGCAGCATTGTGCATTTATATTCTTATTAAACCTGTTTTGTGTTGAGTCTGAATATAAATTACACATAAACTGAGCATAAATTATTCATAAAACTAGATCATGAATGTTTAAAAAAACAAAAATATCTAAATCAGAGCTTCTACTAAGTGAACCATTAAACAGTCTTAGTGATGGAGTTTAGAAAGATAACTACCCTGGCTGCACACTCCGGACAATTTTTACATAAAACATCCCACAGCAGATTTTAGTGATTTCTTTTCACTCTTAACATAATATTGACATTTGTGAAGGTTTTATTACCAAAACTATGTAGAAAATATTTAGATGAAGGCAATGATGGTGGAATATTAGCAAAAAAATTGTAACAAATATCCATCTAAAAGACCTTAAAAGAACCTTTAAAAAGTTTGTTTGAAGTTATACGTGGCAAACATGAGAGGAATCTTGAGTTAAGTATTTGAATGCAATGAAGGACATTAACAGAAAATCTACAGTTAAAGTGCCTTCCAGGGAAAAGTGCTCAATAGTTTGGCAAAATACATATTTTATAAGAAAGGGGAAACTTTTATAAATAAAAAATATTAATTTATTTAACATTTGTATACTGGGAAAGTCTGACTTAGAATGAAGCCAATCTTCAGCATAGGCCTGGAAAGAAACATTCCAGACACATGTCCTTGTAATGTGGGAGGAAACCTGCACAAACGCAGGGAGGACATGCAGACTCCGCACAGAAGGCACTCCAGACGAGAATTGAACCAGAGAACCACTTGCTGTGAGACGACAATGCTACTGCTGCACCACTGCAACGTCCAATAATATTAATGCTATAATATTAGTTGTATTTAAATAGATAAAGGTCTAAGCGAATAATGGGACAAATAACTCATTTGTTGGAATATATTTTCTCATAAATACTAAATGGCATTTTGCCAAGGCCATCTCATGACTCCTACCTGTGTGTCCTTTATCCTGCAGTAGCAGGTTAACCTGTATAGCAATGCAGTCTTATGAGTGTACTTAGGAGAACACTCCTATGTGACTTCATGCAGTAATGACAGAACAGCAATGCTCTCATGTGGTAACTTCAAACCTGTGTAAGCCATCTGCAGGCAGCACTGCTGTAGTCAGGGGAATTTCATGCAAAGGAGTTTTAGTTTGCAATCCCTGGCATCTTTGCATCTTACCTCTGTAATATTGTTGGTAGGAAGGAAATATGTTTATGCTCAGTGTAACTAGACTACTGCTAACCAAAGGTACAAATTTAAGTAAGTAGCTGCTAGAGGTGGTGAATATAAAGAAAAAATAGAAGCCAGTTATGTAACTTCTTTGTCTAGCTAAAACTGGTACATAGCTGTCTTAGCACTTGTTGCTTTTTGTAATATATGTATATTTTGGCCTGTTATGGAAAAGAAAACTTTAAGTAACTGTAGCTATACAGTTTTGTACATCTAATGAATGAAATGGCATCATCATGCATAGTGAAATGATATGAACCTTTAGAGAAAAACATTTATATGTAAAAGTTTTCCTGAAATTAATAATAAATACTAAAAACAAACTATGTTTTGGGAATAACCACTGCCCTCAAAGATTTTCTTATATCATTTTTATGGGCTGTTTTGAGTTTAGCCTACATACCTTTTTAACTCTTGTCATATTTTCCTTATAAGGACCTAGTTACTTTTATCAGTTTCTCACATCTGCAAACATAGTTGAGTGTACGTTACTTTTTAAGTACCATTTGCAAAGACAGTTATGCCAATGAGCAGTTGCAGTATATTCCACCTGTAGATTATACATGTTTATGCTAAGTTTACATTCAAAAGTGCAAAGTATTGTGATTTTTCGTTAGCAGTAAAACATGGGGATCCACAAATAAACATAAATGTACATGTAAACATTGCTAACCTGTCAGCCGGAATCTTTAGCTTTTAGGCTAAGTACAAAAATATTTAGAGTTGTGTCAATGCATAGTACAATTTATGTTTATTTCCAGAAATATATAAAAACTTTCATCTGATCAAGCTATGTGAAGCGAATGAAGATTATGAGCTGACAAACAACATCCTGCCATGCAGGGAAGTGTAGAGTCCATCTCTCATCTTGCTAATTCAGAGCTTCTGTGTACATTTAAAAGATGCTGACACAGTAATGTACTGTTATTTCTTTCTGCATGTACTTTCGAACATGGACTTGTAACATAAGCTGTCAGACTCCATTGTCATTGCTCCCTTACAGTTTGCAGCAGTCATGGGTTAGGTTTCATAGCACTTAATGTCTAAATATACTGTAAACCTGCCGGCAGCATATATGTTACTGTCTTCTTTTCCTGGTTAGGGGTCGCCACAGCAGATCACCTGTCTGTTCATGACTGGCAGTGGAGTTTTACGGTGTCAAGTTGCCAGCCTGGCGCCCAACCTTCCACAGAATGAACACACACACACACACACACACACACACACACACACACACACACACACACAGACACACACACACACACACAGACACACACACACACACACACACACACACACACACACACACACACACACACACACACACACACACACACACACACACACAGTTTAGAGTGTCCAATCCACCTACAGCATGTCTTTGGGATGTGGGAGGAAACCGGAGCACCCCACAGAAACCCACATGACCACAGGGAGGACATGCAGACTCCACACAGAAGGCACCCCCAGCTGAGGATCGAACAGGAGAACCTCTTGCTGTGAGGCAGCAACGCTAACCGCTACACCACAGTGGCCGCCCAGCATATATGTTACTGTACTTGTGGAAATGAGCTTTTCTCCTAACTTTAGTCCTCACTGCCAGGTAAAAACACATTACCTACTGTCCGTGGGCTAGGCATAAGGTCAATCAGTCATGGCAGCGCTCTGTGCAGCCTTTCTCACCATTAAGCAGATTTCACTAGGGGAGTCTTGCTTGTCTAGAGGTAGTGCAGAAAAGTGCCTATGCTTGTGATCTGCTGACTCATATACCATATTATGGTAAGGTTACTCTGGGCAAAAGTACAAGGTAGAGTTGGGGATGACAGCCACAGACAAATCCAAATGAGGTTTGCAGTAGCTAGAGATGAAAGCTTAATATAAATTACTGATTTATCATTTAGCATTAGCTTTCTGCTGAAGAGTAATTCTTCACTTTCTCTGTAGATGTCAACACTGCCACACATCATTCATCTGACCTGTGCAATCGGAATAAATGTCACACACGCAGCAGCTGGCTAAGTTCTTAACGGTTATTTTAGGCCATCAGTGGGCTCATTGAGATCAATGGTATCCACAGACTTTGTGAATTACATAAAATTAATAAAGCTGTCACCCAAGAACTAGAAAAAGTTGATAGCTTGCAGTAATAAATGATGCTTTCAAACATAAACCTTTCTACCACCATACTGTCAAAAGCAAAGACAAAATCTAAGGAAGTGAACTATTCAAGAAGAGTGCAGTCCAGTGATTTCCTAACTACACAGTCGTTCGTATTCCTGAGATTACAGGTATTCTTCCAAGGCTTTTCAGCAAGAGATGTTTACATCATTCCAATGAACAGCCACTGAGTGGATAAAAAAAAAAGAAATATTATTTGTAATACTGAAAAAAAATATTTGTACTATGTTTCAGACAGCAGCAACATTTAGCAAGGAGTACTTTTGTAAAAACAAAGCATTGTCAACACTTCCATTTTAAATAGTTGCACAGAGTATAAATTCAGTAGTGGGTGTGGGGAAACAGGGAGAAAGAGAGAAACATAAAGTTAACATACAATGAACAAAACACTAGAACTTTACAGAGAAAAAAATCATCACAACTAAATGGTTCTGTGCCACCTGCGCTTCTGAGATATTCAAAATCTACCTGAATTTAAAAAATGACTCAAAGCAACATCTGAACTCACCTGTATGTGACAAAAGGCAAAGCCTTAGCTCCCTGGATGGTCTTACATATCACGACCAAGACTTTTACACTTTAGTGAAGTAGTGTAGCTAAAGTAGGCAAAAGGGACAGATGGCATGATTGGCCATCCATTCATGTCAATGCTCTTTAGGGCAATACTGGCATTAAAAAGCAGGTATTGTATTTTATGGTAAACCCTGAGTGCTGTAGTACTCTATGTGTAGTTTTAAACTGTAGCAAACTGCTTGCTACAGTTTTAAGTAAAAATATATATGTATATTTTCCCCTGAACTAAAACCTGAGTGCTATAATGCTTTGTACAGGTATAAACTGTAGCAACTATTTGCTAGATTTGAAGCAAGCAACTTGCTACAGTTTAAAATAAACATTTTTTGTACTAAAATGTGAGAAAGGGAATACAGTGTTAATCCAGAGGGCTTGAGTGAACTCTGGTATCCCACCTGTGACCCAGAGGGTGACAGGACTAACAAGAAACAGATCACAAAAAAATGAGTCCAGATAAAATCACTTTAGCTAGCAGATCTAGGAGACTCTCTCTCTGATATTCTCCCTGTGGAAGGAATAAGGACACCTTGTTGAAGTTTCAAGTAGTTTTTCCAGTAAAGTACTTAGATAGCTAAGTGTTCTTGTTCTAATGGACAAGAACACTTGTACATCTAAATACTTAATTGAATAAGCTACTTGAAACTTCAACAATGTGTCTTTATTCCACCCACAGGGAGGGTAAAATGTGAGGAAGGAGGATGGGTGCAGACACAGAAACGGGACCTAAAAAACTGAGGCAGGATGGGGTGCGTGTTGTGTATATGGGCAGGATGAGTTATGTGTTGTGTATCAGGGCATGAGGGGGTTCATGTTGTGTATCTGGCTACCTGGTTTGTGTGCCAGTAGAAGGAATGGACTTTTTTCTGCTCTTCACTGGAAGAGCTGATGGGGTGGGGTGCAAGTTTGTGGGACTGGCACAGGTCACTGGTTGAACCAGCTATGCTTCTGCTTTAGTATAAGACAAATTTTCCTGAATCAACTCAGTTTGAAAAGATTGCAGTTCTGCTCTAAGATGTTTGCACTATGAAACACCACACTGACAGTATACCACCCTCACTATACTATATGAATACATTACAGCCATATATTATATTATTTATTTATTATTGAAATCTCATTTCCAATATTAAACTATTCTATTCTGTCTTAAAATATTAATTTCAAGCAGCTATCTATCTGCAATTCTATGAATACATTTCTGATCATTTATGGGAGGGTAAGCCTCCTAGATCCCATGCTTCTTAATGCAATTACCTTCAAGGTTATAATCATCCACAGAAAAGACACATATATTGTATTTAGAAAAGGAATTAAGGGCGCTATTCATAAACATTATGTGTTATGCAGCAGGCACCATATGCCATAGACTGATATACCAAAAGCTGCTGAGATTCTTAAATGAAATATCTCAGTGGGTTAAGACATTGTATATCCCCATTGTGTAGGCACTGTATTTCATGCATGGAACACATATGCAAGTTATTCCCCTCGTCAACTGTATGCAATTAAAAACAAAACAAAACATTGCATCTGAGTACCAGCTGGTCCCAACAGAGTAAGATAAAGGAATCCAGCCGTGCACTAACTGACGGAAGTGCATCTGGATGCACTATGATCCCCCCTTCACTGCTAATGTGTCGAACAACATAGTGCAGAGAAAAAAAACCTCCCACAATACAAGTAGGGAAAACCCTACATTGTTGCATTCCTTATGTATGACAACTTCTTTCTGAATCACTACTGAGTATGATGGTGGATGGCAGTGCATCAGATAACAGCTTTGTACAATATACTGTAAAGAACTAAGTAGCTACTTACTTGGTACAGTATATTGCACAAGTCTGCAGTTGTCCGCTGCATTCTGTACTGTTGCCATGGCACACAACACCCCCCATGCTGAGCAGTGGACTGCCCCATACCTATTAGTGTACTAGGCTCTTCTGTGCACAATTTAAGAGAATGGAAAGTCAAGTGTATGCCACTCAGATCCATGTCTGTGAATTGAGGCAGTCTGTGGCACTGGACTTAACACAGATGTATCTTCACTCTGTGTTTATTAATCAAAAGGCAAATATTTGACTCTCTTTTAAAAATCTGATGAAAAGCAGATTTTCAAAACTGAGTGCTCAGTTATACACTATTATTATACCAGAGTTTCAACAGAACAAACAATACCCCTTCACTCAGAAAAGGAGCAAATATATAATACACACAGAGTTAAACAAACTACCCCCAAAACAATTATATTAAATGTTGAGGATAAAGTTAACCTCTACATAAATACAGAACAAATATTTAATTATCCATTATTGACTGGGTTAGTCCCACTAGTCTAGTGGCCTCTTTTTGGGGGAGGCCTGAGGTGGTAGTCATATTACTTGGGAAATTTTGGCATGGGTATTTACTACTTAAAATGAGAATTTCTTTTTTGGGGTTGAGGAAGACAAAAGTTTTTGGAATTATAAGTTTAATTATTTTGTCAGACTTACACAAATAAAATGAATTAGTAATTCTAGGAAATGTAAATAAATAGTATAAAAAATGTCTTATTATTATATTATATTTCCTAGAATAATAAGACACTAAGACATACCAAGCCTTTCTGTGTTGGAGGGAAGCCTTCTAGCTTATCAGTGGGAGTGGTAAGCACTAGGTAGCCTATCTACCATGGGAAGAGTGGGTTTTGGCCCTAAAATTGTAGTTCATTGGCTGTTTGGGCAGTTTTTCCATTTCTTTCTACTTTCTGGTTAAAAGCCCGTTTTGCAGTTGGTCCCCACCTTTCCTATAACTAGTGTAATCCAGGTACATATTTGCTGTGTCAAGGATGGTTGGTAAGCTTCTGAGCCCCCCAAGCCATTCTGTGTTGGAGAGAAGCCTTCTAGCTTATCAGTGGGAGTAGTAAGTACTATGTAACCTATCTACCACAGGTGGAGTGGTTTCTAGCCCAGAAATTATAGTTTATTGGCTGTTTGGGAAGCTTTTCCATCTCTTTCAACCTTCTGATTTAAAAACCTGTGTTTGCAGTTGTTTCCTGCCTTTCCTGTTACTAGTCTAGTCCAGGTACAGATTTGCTGTATTCCAGGACTCTTTGTAAGCTTCTGAGCCCCCCAAGCCTTTCTGTGTTGGATGGAAGCCTTCTAGCTTATCAGTGGGAGTGGTAAGCACTAGGTAGCCTATCCTCCATGGGAAGAGTGAGTTTTGGCCCAGAAATTGTAGTTTATTTGGCTGTTTGGGCAGTTTTCCATCTCTTTCAACTTGCTGGCTTAAAAGCCTACATTTGTACTTGTTCCCCACCTTTCCTGTAACTAGTCTAGTCCAGGTACAGATTTACTGTATTCCAGGACTCTTTGTAAGCTGCTGAGCCCCCCCAAGCCTTTCTGTGTTGAAGGGAAGCCTTCTAGCTTATCAGTGGAAGTGGTAAGTATTAGGTAGCCTATCTACCACAAGAGGAGTGGTTCCTGGCCCAGAAATTGTAGCTATTGGCCATTTGAGCAGTTTTTTCCATTTCTTTCAACGTTCTGGTTTAAAAGCCGCACTTGCGCTTGTTTCCCACCTTTCCTGTAACTAGCCTATTCCAGATACAGAGTTGCTGTATCCAGGACTGTTGGTAAGCTTCTGAGCCCCGCAAGTCTTTCTGTGTTGCAGGAAAGCCTTCTAGCTTATCAGAGTGGTAAGCTCTAGGTAGCCTGTCTACCATTAGAAGAGAGGTTCTTGGCCCAGAAATTGTAGTTTATTGACCATTTGGACAGTTTTAAACCAGAAAGTTGAAAGAGATGGACAAAGACCACATCTGCACTTGTTTCCCATCTTTCCTGTAACTAACCTACTGTGTAGCACTAGAAAGCCTTAATCACTCCAAAGTCTCTCCTAAGCTAGAAGGCTTGTATCAGTTTAAGTATCAGTTTTCTGTACTTAATAAATGCTGGAAAATCTGTTTTTAGGTGGAAAACAGTTGTGATTTAAAAGCTTGTTTTTTCACATATTGTACGTATTTGACTGCCTGCACTTTTAAAAAGTTGTTTTTTTGTTTAAATAATTTGTTTAACTGTTGTAGGCTACACACCAAAGTGCGATAGCTTTAAACGACTACAATCAGAAAAGGCTGTTTTTTGTTTTTTTGAAAAGATAAGGCAAAACAGTAAAAAAAATACACTTAAAACAAAAGAAAAATTCATTGTTTCCCGCCTTTCTAAGCTAGTATAGTTCAGTTTTCAGGATAGTACTGAATTCAGGGCTGTGATACTAGTTTCTGAGTTGCCCATACCTTACTTGGATAGAAGGAAGTTTCTCTGTTCACCTGTGGGAGAGGGGAGCTTTGAGCAAACTATCTGTCCCTGGAGGAGTGGTTCCAGCCCAGAAGTTAGAATTTAGCCCAAAATGGCCAATAAACTACTATCTCTTTCATTTCCCTACTATAAAAAACACATTTGCACAGTTTTGCACAGCAGGCAGTGCTGGTTAGCTACGGTTAAATAATTCCCGGCTCCACTAAGTCTCCTCTTCAGTTTTTCCCTTGAAACTAGTCTAACTCTCAACCTAAGCACTCAAAAAGCATCTTACAGCCCAGCACTTGCTCAGACCTAATAGCAAGCACTAATATACCCTGACACTAATTGCCCAGCAGGACAAGGCTCTTTATTCACCCCTCACCAACCAAGCGACTAAGCAGCTCACCCTACTATTCAGGTTTGACCAAAGGGGCAACTTCAGGTGCACTCTCCAGTCCAGCTGGTGAATCTGAGTATCCTGAGGCAATGTTACAACTGCCTCATGTACACAGTGTTTTGTGGTAGGAGGAGAGGGTTGTCTAACATATGTGAGAGATGCAATTATACAGCCAAACTGGAAGCTAAGCTGTCACCACCCAGGACTCTATAGTCAGGCACACTGACGTCCCACTCACTACACTGGACAAGCAGAAGGTTACTGTTAGCTGCCTGTCAGGAGCTAGAATCTGCCACATAAAAAGCACTCAGGTCTCTCCAGAACAAGTACAAATATGACTCTGTTCATGTTGGTATGAATGACCTATGACAGAGATGTACCTCCCTGGACTACATGAAAAAGCTCTCTGATCATGTAGACCAGGCTGGTATGACCCTGACCCTAAGTAGCATCCTGCCCTCACCAAGAATGATACCTCAGTATAAAGAAAAAAATATCAATTTCAACAATTGGCTAAGCTTCTGGTGTCATTCAAAGGGGGATCTAGTGTCTGTCAGCCTGGGACGACATGCTCGACAAGCCACGTTGCTTCGCAAGAGACAGCTTGCACCTGTCACCCCTAGGCTTTTGAATACTGGCCAAGACTCTTGCTGCCCCCCATAGTACCTTTTTTAGGCAAGGCTCAAAAGTCAAACCCACCTCCGTAAACAGCACACTTAACAAAAAACTGAGGGTTATGCTACTCAGTGCCAGGAGTTTAAATCTCAAAATGCACACGCTCGAAGCACTCCTCAGTATGGAGAATGTTGACATCTGTGCAGTAACTGAAACCTGGTTCAAGGCTCCAGAGAGCACCCCAGCACTACCGGGCTACAACTCATACCACACGTTTCGGCCACAGAACACAGACCGAAACACAAAAGGAGGGGGTGTATCCATATTCATCAAGGATACCTACACCTCCAGGTTAGTGGTGCAGCACGATACCTCTGAGATCATCCATGTGCAACTAACATTGGGCAAATCTGCAATGCAAATTGTGGCCTGCTATAGATCACCCTCCATGACCCAGGACCACCACTCCACCTTTCTGGAGACACTGGAAAACATGAAGGTCCTACCAAACATCCTGATATTGGGTGATTTCAGTTACCCTACCATTCACTGGAAAAACTACTCAAGTACAAATTCCCAGGCCCAGCACTTCCTGGAATTCATCAACTCAAATGCCTTGGATCAGTTGGTAAACTCCCCTACCAGAGGTGAAAAGATATTGGACCTGGTCATCACCAACATGGGCGACAGGTGTTCCACACCGGAGGTCAACCTGTCACTGGTTAGATCAGACCATAAACTAATCACTCTGGATGTCCACACCTCCCCACCACCACCAACTAAGGAAACCACAGTAAAAAACTTTTCTAAAGCAAACTTCACCTTACTTAGCACAGAGGTGGTAAGTTTCACAGCCCCCATGCTAAAGGATAACGCTGCCTAAGATGCAGAAACCTTTACAAATGCACTCTATGAGCACCTACAAGGATGCATGGATTGTGCCATCCCTAGCAAAACCAAGACTCACTCCTCTAAGAGAAGGAAACCAGTTTGGTGGACCCCCTGCAATAAACAAGCTATACAATAGAAAGAGGTAACTAGTTCAGAAAAAAAAGCAAATCCCAAGAAGGAAAGACATCCCTGATCAGTATCAGTAAGAAACTGAGGTCCCTCATGAAATCATCCAAGGCTAACTTTGAAAGAAAAATAGCCAAGGATTCAAAAGATAACCACAAAGCCTTCTTTAGCTATGTTAAGAATCTAAGTGGCAACTCACAGATATGCTCTGAGCTAGTGCAAAATAGCACAAAATATACTGAACCTACTGATATTGCCAACATCCTGGCAGATAGATTCGGTGAAACCCCCCCCCTAACCTCCAAAAGGGCCCACAACAATACCGGAAAAGTGTAGTGTCCCAAAAATCACAGATGCACAGGTGAAAACAGCCCTTTCAAAAGCCAAAAACACAGCATCAATAGGACCACATGGTGTCTGAGGCTGCATCTTGCACGAACTACAGAATGAACTAACCCCCCACCTAAACACGCTGTTCAACCTCAGCCTCTCCACAGGCTATGTGCCCATAGAATGGCACACAGCAATGGTTATTCCTGTCCACAAAGGAGGGGCCACAACTGACCCTGGTAACTATTGCCCCATAAGCTTGACTAGCCTGGTCTGCAAGACTATGGAGGTTCCCAATGTCTTTGTTAATGAGTTCCATGATGATGCGCTCCAAACACTTGACCCATCACAGTTCGGCTTTGTTAAGGGCAGATCATGCCTACTAAACCTGGTTGACTTCTTCGAGACAGTCACCAAGGCCATAAATGAGGGAAAGGTGGCTCACACAGCCTACCTTGACCATGCCAAGGCTTTCAACACCATTCCCCACTCAGGTATTACAGAAAAACTCACCAGCCTGAACATAACCCCCTACGTCCCGAGATGGGTTGCCAACTGGCTTACAGATAGAACTCACACAGTACGAATAGCAGGCTTCCAGGTCTGACTGTAAACCAGTCACAAGTGGTGTCCCGCAAGGCTCGGTCCTGGGATGCCTACTGTTCAGCATATACTTCTCAGAAGTACAGGCAAACACAGGAGGACTATGGCTAACCAAGTTCACCAATGACTGCAAACTGGGAGCCATAATTGACTCTCCGGCTGACACGGACATCCTCCAAAAGGGCCTTAATGAGACGGACACCTGGTGTCAAAGTCATGGCCTCAAGCTAAATGCCAAAAAATGAATAGTCATCCCATTTGGGAAAAACAAAACACCCACGAATTACCACATAGGTGGCAGCCCCCTTAATACAGAAGAGGTAATAAGAGATCTGGGGACCCAGGTAGTCAAAGGAGAGATTAATATCTATCATAATGCCAAAGTAGTTAGGAAATCCTTCTATGTGGCCCATAATTACTAAAGGGTTTGCATCTAGAAATAAGGAGGTTATAGTGCCCCTCTACTCATCACTCATTAGACCCATCATAGAGTACAATGCCCCATTTGGGATGTACCTCACAAGACACTTCCAACAGCTGGAAAGACCACAAAAGTACCTCACCAAGAGGATTACTGGTCTCAAACATATATCCTATGCAGCCCGACTGAGTACAGCTGGAGATTTTTCAGTGGCATATCGCTTCCTCAGAGGTGATCTCTGCCTGACTTACAAAGCCATGTCCAACTTAGAATTGATGGACATGCTCCACCTAAAGGAATGCAAGTCACTGCGAGCCACGCGCTCTAGTGAGCTAAACCTCACCACAACAATAATTAGAACATGCTGGAGGGATAGATTCCTGTCACTGAGACTCCCCATGCTTTGGAACAAAATTCCAAATTACATCAGGCAGAGCCCCTCACTAACACACTTCAAGAGAAACCTTGACAAGTGGATGGGTAACAGAAAATACACCACTGGGATCACTTCATTGGCTCTGCTTGACAGAGGATCAATTAATGGGGCAGCGAAAGCCAACACACTCTGGCTAGGCTTATAAATGCACTCGGGCAGATAGCCTAGTACCTACCTATGAACCTATTAAGTAAACAAGTAAAAATCCATACATAGAACTACCCCACACAAAACTACATATGACCCTACAAATTATTCGTTTTGTTGATAAAAAATCTATAGAGAATGTAATTATTTTGTATATACTACTGGCTTATTATTCTTAATCAAGAAAACTGTGAGTAGATTTTAGACGACATGACAGGCAGCTTTTCCCATCCATGAAAAATTAATCTTCTAGTTAAGGGCAAATAATTTAGAATCATCTTCATCACTGTAATTTTTTTTTCACTTTTTCAAATGCACATATTGAAACATCCCTTAATACACAAACCCTGGATACACAGAATTCTAGCAATTCATATATTGTAAAAGGTCCAACCTTCTGACCGTATTTGACTAACAGTGTCACACTCTTACACTTACAAAATGCATGTAAAAGAAATAAACTTTATACTTGTAAACTATAAGAACAGTCTGCGACTTTGTATATTCATAAGGGTGATCCATGAGGAACGGCACTATGCAGTTATGCAATTCCTGGACTGTCAGGATGACTATGGAAATGCGGAGGAATTTTTTTGTGAACATACTTTCCCATCAGAAATTCATAACATGATTAATGCATAACCGATAAGGAGACAGCTACTATGCAGTTAAGGGGGATTACATGTATGCACGTGAATTTGAGTCATAGACATGAATCTATAATTAACTCATTTGCATACAAAGTGTGTAAATCACCCAGACGTTATGCCAGAAAGCAGCAGGTTTTAGTCAGACGATGGTGATGCGAGGGAAGCTGAGTTAGTGTTTCTGCATACCTGGACATTTTTTCTGGAGGGGTCACTTAGGTAAATGATGTGTTTTGATGCCTGTGGATACCTGGGCATGTTACTGATGGAGTTGCTTGGGTGAAATATTTTATTTTAGAGTTTGTGCATGCCTAGACATATTACTGAAGGGGTTGCTTGGGTGAAGTGTTTTATTTTAGTGTTTGTGTATTCTTGGACATTTTACTGATGGGGTTGCTTGGATGCATGCTTCATTTTGGTGCTTGTACATACTGGGGCATATTGCCGAAGTGGGTGGTTTGGATGAAATGTTTTATTTTAGTGCCTGTGCATACCCGGACATATTCACCCAAATGACCACTTCAGTAATGTTTCATTTTGGTGCTTATGCATTCCAGGAAACGTTACTGAAGGGGTTGTTGGAGGAAATAATTCATTTGTGTCAGGGAAGTGCTTGTGCATACAGATTGCTGAAGTGATCGCTGGGCAAAATAATTTATTGTGTCCTGTTAATTCTTTTGTAGTAAGTATGCACAAGCGCTATTACCCCCAGAAACCCCTTCATTAATTTGTGTGTCAGGGAAGCTCTTGTGCATACTTTGACAAACAAGTTCACGGTTAGCAACTCAAACATCAAAGGTGACGTACCGCATTTAACAATGGATGTGCATTAGACAGGGATGTTGGGCTATGAATTGCAAAGCGTAGCATGCTAATGAGGTGCTTTTGTAACACTTCTCATTTGCATGTCATTATTTTTAGGTTTTGCACATTAGCATAAATGGCCTCTATGAATTATGCCTTTGGTACACTCATTCATAAACATTAGGAATACCCCATCACATTTGCGCAAGCAGCTTTGAAAACCACCCTAAATATTAGCTAAGGTCCTACATTCTCTTTCAGTTCATTTCAACCAACCTTCTGTTACCTAAATTAAAGTGCAGATTCTCAATTTAGGTAAAGGCTGTAATACCAAAGTCCTGCCCTAAGATTCTTACATCAGATGATTTCCCTGGAAAGGCTTTCTTGCAGGATTCAAACTCTGAGATCAGCTACAGGACTGGAATAATTAGAATTATATACCAGAGTTAATATATTTTCTCCTGCTGCCTTTTATTTTAACTTAGTAGATTCAGGCTGAAAGGCGCTGGCAAGGGACCTGTGAAAATAAATTTGTTGGTTAATTTGATTAGAAGTAGATGAAGGAATTACTTTGATAAGAAATGTCATACCCATATGTAGAGCAGTCAGTCAGTCTCTTACTATCAAATTCCTGAAAATCTAAGACACAGCTAGATTATGGGGTAATCAGTCTACCATCACTTGTGCGCACATGCCCGCGTGCACACACACACACACACACACACACACACACACACACACACACACACACACACACACACACACACACACACACACAAGAATTAAAAAGATAAGCTAATCCCTAAAATGCTGCTGTAATCATATTTTCTATGAATGTATTTCTCAGGCTTGCTAGTTCTTTTTAACTTTAAACACCAAACTGGAAAGCCTAACGGGAACGTGTTTTTATGGCTGGCAAATAATAAAGTCACTGGGAGAATTCTCTTATTCTCTAACAAAAGATTAGCCAAAATTAACTATGCATGATATGGAAGGCAATTAGGTCCTCTTTAAAGTAGCAGAAAAGGACTACTTAAACCAATGGTAAAATAACACTGCTGGACATCTGGTGGTGTAATGTCTTCTAGTAAAGGTTTTACAAGTATACCACAGAAGACTACTGATGATGCGGAACCCTCTTACTTAGTACCTTGGTTTGGGCAGACTGACTTGTACTGATGTTCTTAATGTTGTTTTTTAATGCTGTTGACACTTCTACCTAGTAAACATGATCATTATATGTACATAAACAAGTAAGATCATAAGCTTGTGTTAAAATATACGCCTTTAGAAGTTCGTCTGAGAAAAAGAGTGCACACACACTTGTGAATAAAGTTACTCTTTTCCCCAGAAATGCTTGAACACATTTTTTATTTTTCATTTGCAATAAACAACTTCCTATGCTTTGAAAGGTCAATGGTTTCTTTCTTCTACTTTTTCATATATTAGTGTATTCTAAATAATTGCCAATAAACATCAGTCAATAGAACACGTGCCTTTAAACTTCACTGGTGATTATAGTAACTGAAAATAAAACATTCTAAAACTTGTGATCACAAATGTAAACAAATATGTTACATTTGCAGTGAGTGAAAAATGCTAAACACACAGTTTTTACTTTGGGGGGTCCCCCACATTCCATGACACAGGTTCTCTGCCCCCATACCCCCAATACTTAATTAACTCCAGGGCACACGACCATGGAGAAAGAGGAATTATAGTTGACTTCCTGAAGTTTGTAAAACAATTTGACCACCTTCATCACTGATGAGATTTTCCAAAAAAAGTTGCCATGGGATAATTGTGTTCACCAACCAAAGTGATGGAACCCATATATGCAGAGACACATACATATATCTATTTATCTTTATTGATATCTGGTTGCAGTCTGTAACAGTGAACATTCGTATGAGAAAATGCTTTTTTTTCTCTTGTTTTTCAGCCTTTTGTCTGCTCTACGTGTGATATCACAGTACACAGGGATTTGAGAATTTACCCTTTTCTTGCTGTTGTGCGATCTTGGAGTTCATATATTTAGTTAGCAGGAAGTGGGGTGTACAGGGGGGCTTGCCCCCTGCAAAAAATGTGTTTTTTTTTAATTTGAGCTGTTTAGATTTGATCTAAAAAGCTTTACAAGTAAAAGGACTTGTGTTTGATCAGTCCCTCCAGTGATGTAAAGAAATTAAGCCCTGCCAACCCACATTTAATTAGTGGCCTGAGTGGCAGATGGAGTGAAGGGGAGGTATATGTCTGCTCATCCGGGGATGGGCAGTTACATGGACATTCCCTGGGGTGATCCTTGGTGCAGGCTGGGGGTGTCTTGACAAGAAGGGAAAGTCTAAGGATGGAGCAAGGGTAGTGGACATGGTTGAGCTGCTATAGAGGCAGGGTGATATATCACATGTCCTTACTGTCCTCCTGATCCTTGGACTTTGTTGGTCCCTCCTCACAACATGGCATTCATAACTGAGTAGCAATTAAAGTAAAAACATCCCTCAGTTGAAGGTGACAGCTAGGCCTCCAGGGTGCCCTTTGGTTCTGTGACTGTCTTCAGCTGTATTGGAGAAAGTCCGGGGAGAACAATGAGGTTGGTGGAACTACAATGGAAGTGGGGCATCTAGAAATGCTACAGGACTGTGAACTGAACACACGTCCATTTGTTTAAATAATTTTTTTGCTCCACTACTTTATTCTAACTTGGAGATTGCTATTGTAACATTTTAGGTCATTTTAAAGCTCTTGTCATCAATGACCACTATGAAGTGATCATGTGGTTTAAACATCATTTACTTAAACATACATATATGTGTGTGTGTGTGTGTGTGTGATATATATATATATATATATGTGTGTGTGTGTGTGTATATATATATATATATATATATATATATATATATATATATATATATATATATATATATATATAAATATATGATTCCCCTTCAAACCATCGACCATTTAAAACATCGACGTTCAGATCATCGAGACCAGAACATCAAGTATAAAAACATCGAAGGTTTAAAGGGGAAGAAAAAGGTAAGTGGAGGTGGGAGAGTGTTTGTGTGTGTGTGTCTATGTACCATCTGTGTGACGGCACTACAGATAGGGTACGGAAAATCTCCCGTTTAGCACTTCTGCGTATAGCGCTAATTGGGAGATTTCCCTTTACTCCACTGTAGTGCGGTCTCGGAGTTGGAATATTAAAGTAGGGGGGTGGGGAGTGCAGGGGGGCAAAGCCCCCCTGCATACAATTATTAACATTTATTTTTCTCTTTTTATGGTTACACTTGTAACCTCTGATGTTTCAAAATTCGATGTTCTGGTCTCAATGATCAGAATTTCGATGTTTTGAAATTTCGATGGTTAGAAGTGGAACCATGTATATATATATACGTACATGTACATGTATATATATATATATATATAAAACACACACACACACACACACACACACACACACACACACACACACACACACACACAAACACAAAATAAATGAGCACTCTGGTGTGATAAAAAACTATTTTTCTTTTCTAACTGCTCAGTAAAATAAATGTTTAACTGGTTTCACTTATACAAGCTTCTTCAGTATCTTTTTTTTTTTTTTGTTAAGGACAGTTGCATGTGTCCAACTTCTTTTTCAGTGAACATGTAGTACAGTGTTGACATTTGCCTTTTTCTATGATGTTTTGACTGCCAGCCTTTAGGTCTGTCAATGTAAGAAGTACACCCATGTGTGTGTTTTTTATATATATATATATATATATATATATATATATATATATATATATATATATATATATATATATATATATATATATATACATTGTTTGATAATGAGATGTTTGATAATGAGAGGAGCTGTTTACAGAAGTTGAAGGTTTTTGTGTCAAGAACCTGTCCATACAAAGTGGCTTGTTTATGTTGCAGTGAAGGCTGTGGTCTTTGTAGTGAGCTTTTTAAAAATAACCAGTATTTCTGAGGTGGAGAAAGTCTTTTAAGGCAGGATCTTTCTTAGCCTGGAAAGCAAGCCAGTGATGAAATTTATAGGGGCCAGTGAGAGACAGAGGAAAGCAAGAAGCTTTATAGTCTGTTTGGATAACTAAGTGAACTTAGTCCTTTGACCTTTTTTGTCAGAAATGGTTGTAGTCTTTCTTTTGGCAGGGTGTTTTGCTGAGGCACATGCCAGAAAGGGCATTGCAGTCAATAATGGCTCTTGTAAAGGAAGAATACAGGGATGTTATGATGTCCTTGTCCCTGGATGAGATAGCCTTACTAATGAAGTGAGCCATGTAAAAAGCTTTCCGTACAGCGGAGACAACATGGTGGTCAAAAGTCAGGCCTCTATCAACCTGGGTGCCCAAGCACCTCATGACTGATTTCTGTGCTTACAACATTGATTAATGTGATAATTTGTGGAGACATCACTCTCCTCAAAAGGGATGATGATGCATTTGTTGGCATTTAGCTTGAGGCCATGTTTCTGGCACCAGTTATTTGTTTGGGTGAGACCCTCTTGTAGCTTATTCAGCATTGTTTTATGAAGTCAGTAATGTGAATTCTTTACTTTATTGCAAATTTGTTGGGTTATTTTTGTGGATTATAGTATTGTAGGACTGCTAATGTTGACATTTTATGTAGTTGGACCACTGGAGTGGTTTTCCCAGTGAGAAATGCTAGTGCTGTAGTGAATCTCTGTTTATTTATAAAAAAATATATATTAACTAAGATGTTAGAGCTAACTGTTAGATGAGAGAATTAGAATTAGAAGAGAATTAGAATTTTAAGGCAAATATTAGGCATTTATTACATTTATTCATTGTTCAAATGCACCTACAGTACAGCCAGAAGGTCGACTTTGGTCTCCCACAGCAGCAAAAGAGTTAACTATATGATATATTTTATATGCGGCCCCAAGACAATTTCTGTTCACTTAATGCGGCCCTGGCAAGCCAAAAGGTTGGACACCCCATTGTAGAACAAAGGTTCACACCACTGGGTGACTAAATCGGCCGTAGGTGAGAGTGCGTGTGTGAGTGAGGGATATGAAAGCACAACCACGGCAAGCCTAGAGTATCCAGTCCACCTACTGCATGTCTTTGGAATGTTGGGGAGAAACTGGAGCACCCAGCGAGAAACCACATGAACAAGGGGAAGACATGCAGACCTCACACAGAAGGCACCCCAGTAGTAAATCAAACTGGAAAACCTCTTGCTGTGATGGCACTCTTATTTAAGAGCACTGATTTTATTGGAGCACATAGACTGATGAGGCCTCTTTTGCAGTGAAACCACAGGCTGACACTTTATGTATAGTTAATTGCCTGTGAAAAATGCATGTAATATGGAGCTTTTCTACCTGGGCATCACTAAGAAAGGAGTCTGTTTACTGGGAAAGTCTAACATGTCAGAGGTAAATAAATAGGTGAGATATTGTTATATTAAACACAGTATTTATGGTATCCTAAAGTCACGCACATACACTTAAAATATGCATATACCTTATCTGCTGTATGCGTAATAAATTATAAAAAAATGCTGAATGCTCTTTGTCACCTGTTTACATGGCTCAAGTGACAAACTGATAAACAAGTGAATAAATATGGACATTTTATGATGCACAATTTGGCTGCATAAGGAGGGGACTCAGAAATGGTACTGGTACAATGACAGGATTGTTTTGTTGAAAGTAAGATTTCATTGGGATTTTAAAATATAGATGGAAAATGATTAGAATGAGGGTGTTACAATTGTTGGAACATTTTGTCAACAGGTAATAAAAACCTAACTGCAGGAGCCATCTTTATAAAATAGGTAATGACAGTGTGATACACTTTCCAGATGTTAAATAATTAAGCAATAAACCACGCCTGGGTGTGGGTAATGCTGGATTTACCTACGGTTGGTGTGGTTTGGTCACGAGGGCTTGCCAATCAGCGTACTCGTTTTACGATGTTACCGGCCAGTCATTGTATAATCAATAATTACAAACAGATAAATATATAACCTCATAGATAGATACTAACAACCTAATAACAGGAAAAGAGACAAGAAATGTTATTCCTGCCCCATTTAATATGTAATATAAAAAGAGAATGTATATTACAGTATATTTACAAAACTAAGTGAGTTTGCACAAGAGTGGATTAGGAGTTGTTAAAAATCATTACCAACTGTGTACTATACAGTGTTCAATGTGCCCCTATTTAAGCAGATTACTACTGCCTCCAATAAGCAGCCAGTTGCTACTTCTGCCCTTCCATATTATTACTTGAAATATTTTCTCTATTAAGATTGTGTTTTTAACAAGGTTCCAAGCAGCTGGTGCTGACCTTGTCCACTCTTATTAAGAGCACATTCAGGCCAGAGCTATCTAACTGTGTTCCCCTTTATCCACAATGTCCATATCATCCTGAATAGTGGAACATTTTGCATATTACAAAATCATGCGTAATGTCAGGAACTGATGCCATAGGATACAATATTTTTCCCAACAGTGTCTGCATGTCTATATGTATTATAAGATACTCCCTGAATGCACAATACTTCCACCTTTCACTTGCCATAGGTGTTACACTTGAAGACATAACGTTTTTAACACTTGACCATGGTCCCAGAATCTATTAATCTGTTAAATTCGTTCCCATTCCCCAATACTATACATTTAGCTAATTTAAAGCAAACACACAGCAGTTAAACTCTACAGGGCTAGTAAAACTGTTATCACATTCCTTCTGTAGTTTCATTATCATATGATTTAGAAATTTCATTTTTGAAAAGCAGTAATATTCATGTTTTCATTGTTAGTAGTTTGGTTAAAAAACATCTTGTTAGGCATCTCAGCTGTACTTTTGATATTAATGGTGTTATTAGTTAACAATATTTAGCTTCTCCAAGAGATCATATTCAGTACTTATACCAGTATCCTATAAGCTATTTTGCTGTTTATATTCTCTGTTATGACAGCCCCTAGTATTTTCTAGTGGATTTCTTGCAAGTGTAGTTAGTGTTTGGCAGTATTATGTGGCAGTTTTGTGTTTGGTGCATGGAATCTTCCTTTTATAAAACAAAGCACAATATCCTTGTGATACAGAATGTGTTATTTTAAGCGTTGTTTAACAAACTTGGTGCTGGCACATCTTGAAGCAGTAAGCCACTCTGTGATTTTTTGCAATAGGAAATATTTATTCAAGGTATATTATTCAGTCTATTTTAGAAATGCAGGTAATAGTGTTACAACTTACATGTCCCAGGGAAAGTTCGATGGTCCCACTGTTTTCCACATCAAAATATTTGAATGCCTCTGGAGAAAGATAAGAGTAAATGAATTTACAATTTTGTATTTTACTACAATGTTATCATGTTAGAACAGCATGACTCACATATTTCAGGAGGACAGAAAGGATCTTGGTACAAGTAAAACAAAGTATTACTTTGATGAATGACACTACTCATTCAATGGTGTCTACAACAAATTCTGTCTTCAAAAAACTTAAAAATAGGCACCGGATACCAGCCGTTCACAAACCAGAGTCTTTTATTCAGTACATGAATAAAACCAACACATAAATGTTATACACACACTGTTCCACATTTTCATCTAGTAACTTCATCAGATGAACGTACTAACTCCCACAAACAGTTTAAATATCTGACATTAACACAAGTAACCAATAAAATTCAGCTTCCAATTAATAAATACAATCAAATGTAATGTTCCGCCTCCATCCTACACACTAATAAATAACTTGTTTAATACATTAAAACATATTAAAACTTGTATAAAAACAGTTTCAAAAAACAGTTTACATATAAATTACTTTAAAACTTTAATAAACATAATAGGTGAATAAATAAATGAATAAAAATGTAATAAATTATAAACTTCATTAAAAACTAATGTAAGGATACCCTCTAGTGGACATTTTGAAAATAAATTAAAATCATTAAAAATATGTCACATATGTGCTAAATGGTCTTTTTTGTATGTATGTTAAAACAGTGAACAATGAATAATACATCAACTTAATAAAATAAGAAATTCCATAGTTTCGTATATATAATTTTTTTACAGCTTTGCAGATCTAAGTTTCAGTACTGGCATAAGGGAAACTGCGTTGTTTAAACCTGGGTGTCTAATGTCCTGTAAAACTACCTGCCAGTAGAGCTCCCTATAGTCTAACCTGGTTTTCCAAGGTCCTCCCCTTAGATCCATGACTACTATTTCTATGGCAAAGAAGCAAAAGTCAGCTCCTGTACATGTGTGAGTGTGTCTATACAAAGCATTGTTCTCACAATTTCTCCTGATGTCATACAAATGTTCATACACTCTTTGCTTAAACTTCCTTTCCATTTTCCCTACGTAGAATGAATCACATATTTTGCATAAAGCTAGATATATAATCCCTTTTGTATTATAGTTAACATATCCATTTGTCTAATAATCCTATTTCTGGATTTTAAATGAACAGTATCACCTGTTAAAACATTTGAACATTGGGCACAACCCCCACATTTAAATGTGCCTCTCTTATTGCTTAAAATTCTCCCATTTCTTTCATAAGGTGTACCTCTCTCTAACAGGGGTTTCATGTTACTACCGTTACCGTATATACATTTGAATGCTTTGTCAAATATGTGGTGTAAATCTGATATCTTAGCAAGTTTGTTCTATCTTCACCCCAGTCAAAGCATTTCCTTTCTTTCTAGGGTACTGTTTGCTTTCCTTTGAACATTTTCACCATTTAAATTCTCTCTATTCAAATAAAGCATCAGAAATGTTTTTCACTGTTACATTTTTGCTTGTAAATACGCCTTATAGGAGAAACTGGCTAGAGGAAAGATTGGCATAATGTTTAATTAAGGTCCACTCCTTAGAAGTACAAGGTTTGATTCTAACCTCTGGTTATTAGCTAGGTTTGTAATAATCTGCAGACTGATAGCCTAGTATTTGCCTATAAACTGGTTTGTTACTAACTGACCTTTATTTTATAAAGGGGAAAACACAAAAAGAATAAGGAACAGTTATACTGGCTTAAGACCCTTTCCCTGCAATCCATCGAATGGAACTGTTGGAGTTCAGAAATTATAACTTTCCATATGCTTTTACAAACTCTTATGATAATTGTAAGGAAATGGTACAAGACAGAGGCGGTCACTTCTCCAGCATGGCGAGGTAAAGCCCCTTACAGAAAATCCTAAAGTTTGAAACCCTCATTTGCTTAGCTGGCTGTTTGAACAGGTTTCAGTGAAATGATGTCTGTACTATATCAACCAAGAGCATATGGAGTGTTAGGCTGCAAATGACTTATTAGTACACATTACATCAGGTTGGTAAAGGAAAACCAACATGAGGAAATGCAAATAATACTTCATTAAGTTGGGAAAGACTTAATTTGTGGAAGTGATTTCATATTTGTTCCATGCCATTCAAGTCATGCTTTGTATTTATCAGATGTACAAAACAAAGTGGCAAAAATGGTAATCCTATCAAAAACTGTCCCTAGTGCTCTGAGGTTGTTCAGAATAAACAAAAAAACTCATATTTAGAATGAACTGCTTTCAGAATAAAATCAATTTCGAGGGGTTAGAGAACAGAGTACAATATTCACAACTATTGCCTACTGAAAGAAACTACCCGAACTCTGTTTCACTCAGCTACTGTTTTCTTCAGGTAAATGCTTTGATTATTAATTATGGTTCAGAGAAGAATGATTCTCAAACTGCAGCACAGTGAAATGTAACAAATCCTGACAGAATGTACTGGAACAGTTACATTGTATGAAGAATACATTGGTCCAGTTAAATACAGTATTCCAGATCATCGTTGAGTTCCTTCTGAATACAACAAAAACTACATTTGAATATTGTAATCTAGAAATATATTACTTTGATACCTTGAACAAAAGTCATAAAAAGAATCTTTCACTAAAACATAACCATTCCTGATCTTGATAATGAAAACAGCAACATCTGGTTATGAGCAAGGCATATATCTATATCTATATCTATAACTATATCTATAAGTTTACTATCAAAATGTTGAAATTCACATGGTCAATGGTCATAACATCGAAAGTCATTATACCAAACGTTCAAAATACTGAAACAAATGTCAAAGTTGAAATAGTCGAAAAACACCTGCAGCACTGACAGTAGTGTTTTTACAGGGGAGCTGCACCCCCAGTGCCCCCCACACCCCCTGCTACTTATATATTACAACTCCAAAATTGCACAACAGTGCTGACAAGGGTATATCCTTGCCTTGTTGTCAACATAATGTCGACAGGTAATTTGCATGCACTTCCTGTCAACCAAATGAACTACTTAATATTCATATGTCGACCATATGGGTCGATCAAATGAACGTTAGATCATATGAATTTCAACCTTTTGATAGTAAACCATATCTATATCTATATCTATATCTATATCTATATCTATATCTATGTGTGTGAATAAAATGGGTGTTGAAAAAGTCTTTAGGCATTGCTTATAGTTAGAAAAACAAAGTTTGTATTAAATCAAAACTCTGCATTTTTATGTCTAGAACCTGTTCCAATGTCACTAAGAATGATAAAATTAAGGGTATAATGTAGAAATGAAAATGTGCAATGAGTGGTGACTGACAGTGAAGTTTTAAGAGAACAATTCTATTTGCTAATAAAAGTCACAATGCTGTGTGCTGCAAAAAGTTCCTCCAAACAGTGATTACTCCTGGACTTTATGTAAAATTCAAATAGTAGCCTTGTTATGTTATGACTACGCAAGACTGACACAATATCTGTTTATAGATTGTATAAAACATTATCAATGCACCTGGAATGCCAGGAAAGCAGTTAGAAAGGATCACCTTTTTGAACTTTGCATACAAGTTATATCAGCAAGCAGGTTAATTTAGCAGCTTACATTTAGTTAAACTTAAACGACTAAGCCATTTAGCTGTCATAATATAAATGACAACTTTACCATTCTCTCCTACTTCTGGCACTCCTATTCTTTGGCACCTTTACATTGTAATGAATTGTCTCATGGGTGATCTCTTCTCTGGATAATACAGTTACTGCTTTCTAAGTACAAAATCATCTTTTTACTTCACAAGCTATTTGTTCCAATTTTCTTGTCATACTTTCATATGTCTTTCACATCTTTCTACTTATACTGAAATCCTCCAAACACTAGTCCCCAAAATACTGTGTTCCAACATTACTTGTTAAACGCAGTAGCTAGAATGGTGGTCTGTAGGAATTGCAAAGTATGCTAATGTTACACAAAGGGCTACTGCACTGAGAAGACATTGAAACAGCTCATTCATTGTAAAATACTAGGGAGGATAATATACTGCTAAACTTCTTTCCTTGAGAATTCTGGACAAAGCTGAAAATAATGGGGGACAAAGGATTCCAAATCAGAGACAATTTTTAAATATTACTCTAATGTATATAAAATGTTAATAGAACAACAAGTTTTGCATCAACATGTATTTTCTAAACAATAAGTATGAAACTCTGGGGCCTGTTTTGTTCATAGGATATGGAAACAAGCCTTTCCTTCTGACAGAAATAATCTGGAACATTGTGTATTTTCTTAAAGCTGGAATGACCTTGGAGTTACATAAGGTGCTGGTCTATCTGCATGGGGGGGGGGGGTGAAATCCCCCACAGGATATACCGGGCACTTCTCTTACAAAGTAATCAAAAACAGTAAGTCCTGCACCATGAAAATTGTAATTATTTATGTGTAAGTTTGCTAAACATGCCTTAGGCCATTGGTTTGGATAGGAGCTCTTCATTTACTCAGGGTTCACTCACTCGTTGTAGAGTCTGCTTCTTAATATAATGGGATGTTGGGTTGGAAAGAGGATCTGGAGATCAACATTTTTTTCTCTTCTCTACAGTGATACCTTAGGTATGGCTTCAGAGTCATCATGTAGTTGTCCAAAGCAGAAATGGCATAACAATAATGCATTAAGCACTGTTCATTTATATGAAATGTTAGGATTATTCACAAAGAGAGTTGTCCAACAGGGCAAATTACAATGTCTGCAGACAAATCCTATCTCTGGTCATGAACAAGCTGTAGTAATTACTATTATAGAATCAGTTATGAGTTTTCTTTGTCTTTTTGATTACGTCCTTTGTATAGGAGGACTATGTTCTAGTTGCTTTATTTTCTACATTGGAATACTACAATAGCACTCTGATCTATTGCAAAGCATGCATGTACACATTGATTAGTGACACATTTGTACCATCTATGAAATTTGATTTAGTAAGTAAAACTTATTGAGTTGAAACATTTTCCAAGGGATTTGAATTTAGCTGTTATTATGAAAAACACTACATCATTTTGATGCTATTGTACTAAGCAGACAAGGTTTTAAACCCACCCCTGATTCCCTCCATAGCTTTGTTTGAGAGATTACGTGAAGGAGACCGTAGAAATATTGTATCACATAAAGAAGGTTTTCACAGTCTCAGTATGGAACAAAGGAATTTAATATTTGAGTTATTTAATAACAGAAGTACTAGAATAATGAAGACAGACAAAGGGGTGGAGTAGAGGTTATGAACTCTGCTAACTACTCAGGTAAAATGTTTGATCTGTTGAACAATGAGATTTTCTTTCACAGATTATTGAATAATAAAGCAAATGTGATGCATGGTAAAATTAATTTTTTTAAATGATGTTTTCATTGAGAATAACTTTTACTATAACATGAGAAATTTTTTATCAGTTAAAAATCCTGTTATATCAGCTATTTTTTAGCATTCCTAGAACCCATAATTGCCCTTATAATCTGCCACTATGTCCTATAGTTTCATCAGCCAGAAGTAAAATGGAGCCCCTTGCCTAATTTATGGATGTAAAACTCAAGGAGTTTTTTGTTGATAAATAGTGAGATCTTTAGCACATGTAGCTGAAGTACATTTAAGGGTTTAGAAACAGAGGAAGAGTGTATTTTCACCACAATTGATGTCAGTTTGTAATTATTACCCATAACAAAGGTTTAGAATGGTTTTATGAGGCCGTGACGGTAGGGTCAACGCTTAGCCATATTGATATCTTTGCCATTTCAAATTTTATGGAAATAGTTTCCAAAAAAACTGTGCCTTTTTCGAAGAGGAATGTTTTCATCAAACAGGAGTGGTAATAGAGACAGCATCAGCCTTGGTTTTTGCTATTTTTTGTATTGTGGCATTGGAAAACTAAATATAATTTTAAAAGAATACATAATAAATATATAAAATGTATTTAAGATTTTTGGATGGCATCCTGATTTTATGGCAAAGGAGTATGAATTCATTAAAGGAATTTGTTACATATATAAATGAAATGGGTAACTTTTTAAAGTGTGCCCCTATTACTAATAGGTATAGTATTCATTTTCTAATATTACCATCACAAAGGAATTAATGAACAACTGCTTTCAATCCACCATTTTTAGGGAATCTACCTTTTCAAATTCATACTTACATTTTGGTAGTGCACACTCTTCATGGCAAAAGGGAAATTTAGTAAAAATGGCAGATAATTAGACTTTCTAGGATCATTTCAGAAGAAGAGTTTTCCTATTAGAGCATGATAAACTTAAATAAATGTTTATTGATAAAAACCTATTTGAGTGTATAGTAAAGGAAATAATTTTAGGAAGAAAAACTAAATTCTGTCACATTTTCAGAACTGAAGGGATGCTTATATAAAAAAGAAACAAAATGGAGGTGAGTTTTGTAGAGCAATGATTTATATTCCCTGCATTAATCATTCACAAACCATTAAAGAAATATTTAAAAGGAACTTGAAAGCAGTTTTGATGGAACAGGATTATTACCTTTATTGGGTAACTTGCCCAAATTTGTTAATAAGAAGTGCCAGTGGTGCAGCGGTAGCATTATCACATCACAGCAAGAGGTTCTCTGGTTCGATTCTCATCTGGAGTGCCTTCTGTGCAGAGTCTGCATGCCCTCCTTGCATTCGTGTGGGTTTCCTCTGGGTGCTCTGGTTTCCTCCCATGTTACAAAAGACATGCATTTGGAGTGTTTCTCCACTGAAAATTGGCTTCATTCCAAGTCAGACTTTCCCAGTAAATAAATTTAAAGGTCAGTTTTGAAAATACAGCTGTGTGGCACCTATAAATTGTGGTAGTTGTTTTCAGTGCAGTTATATATACAAAGGTCCAAATATTACAGTAGCTCAATACCCCAAGGTAATACAAAGTAATGGTAGTTTACCTTAGCTTCATGTATGACCTCTTCAGCATTTTACATAGAGAAAACTGAGCAGACCCTTCTTATGCACATCTATGAATATGTTTAGGACATTGCTAAGTGCATTTGTAAAATCCCTCTTACAAAAGATACCCACAATTGTAAATGTTTAAAAAAAACTCTTGTTTTATACATTGGAGAGAGTATATAAGTTCATGAGTTGTTACTAGGGCCATTACAAGACCAGCTATGAACCCCAAACCATTTGGGCCCTGACTATCATGAGTGGGTATAGTGAGGGGTGTTAGGGAGGTAACTAAAAGAATTGTAGGGGTGGTGTTAGGATAATACTTTTCTTACTGACAGCCTCTGTCCATACAGGACATGGGAGCTAGACTAGTGGTAAATTTACAATTTCCCATCCAGTTGTCAAGGTTTCATTTGAATAGGATTATGGATGAACACTGATTTAGCTGGATGGGGAGACTATTTCATAGTGCAAGGATTGTTTGGGACACATCTGTCTCTTCAGCATGTTCTGCTTATACCACAAGTGAAGTTCAAATTCCTGGATCTAGTGTTTCTGGTGCTTTTTGTTGTGTGCATGTGCAAAAGTTCTATCAGGGCTGGGTCTGAGGAAGCTCTGTAAGCCAGGCAAATATTCCCTCATATCAGCCTGTAGGAGACTGAATACAGAGACAGAGACTTTAGGTGATCAGTGCAGGACAGGACATTCATGCCCTGAATTCTCCAGGTGAGAATCCTTCATGAACGTTGCAGCTGTTACAAGTGTGTGGTAAGACACATGTCAAAGGGAGCATTGTAATCAATGATAGGTCTAATAAGAGCTGAGTAGAGTGGTACTATAACTTCCCTGGACTTGGATGCCATACCCTTACCTATAAGTTGGGCAATATAGAATAATTTTCCTACTGTCTTAGCTACATATTCATCAAAGGCCATATTGCTGGTCTACATATGTTCCCAGACCCCTTACTACTAGGTCAACTCTTAGGGGTGTTTTATTGATGTAGTAATTAACTTGGGTTGACAGTTTCCCAAAGGGTATTATAATGTTCTTTATGACATTGATTTTTAGGCCATGGCTTTGGCACCAGTCGTGTCTGTGATAAACCCTCTTGCAAGATGTTGGTGTCCTGGGGGAATCTATAATAGCTTCCATGTTAAGGTCATCTGCAAACTTGGTGAGCCAGAGTGCTTGGACATTAGCCAGGACTTCCCAGAAGTAGATACCAAACAGGAGCAGGCTCAGCATGGAGCCCTGAGACACTCTGCTGGTAAATGGTCTCTTGGTGGAGGTGGTCAGGTGATTCTCACTTCTTGAGTCCTGTCTGTGAGCCAGCCGGTAGTCCAGTGAGTTATGCATGGATTTGTGCTTAGCTCAGGGAGCTTGCCAACAATGCCTGAATGGGGTATTGTATTAAGTGCTTTGGCAGGATCAAGATGTGCAGAATGTACTGCTTTACCCTCATCCATTGCTTTGGTGACCCTCTCAAAGAAATCTACCAGATTAATATGCATGACCTTCCCTTAACAAAGCCAAATTGGAATGGGTTTGTGTCTACAGGTTGCCAATGTCCTTGTTTATCATTTCCATGAAAACTCATTCCATGGCTTTGCATATTAGGCTTATTAGACTGATGGGACTGTAGTTCCCTGGGTCAGCTGATGGTCCAGTCTTGTAGAGGTGGATGACTGTTGTGGTCCTCCATTCACTTAGATTGCAGTCTGTTTAGTTTAAAAGTGCCTCAAGTAGCCCTGATACATCGTGTTTTACACTGTTCAGGAAGCAACGAGATGTTTTCTGGACCCATGGAGGTGGTGATCTTGGCTTTAATGAGTGCTGCCAGAATCTGGTCCCACTAATAGATATGGGTAGTATGTTGGCGGGGATTTTAGTGCTGCCAGGATCTGGTCCTGCTAATAGTTATGGGTAGTATGTTGGAGGGGATTTCACCTGGTGGAGCTGGGAAGTAGTGAGATGTGAAGTTTGAGGTGAATTTATCAGTGAGTAGATTTGCAATATCACCCTGATCAGTGAAAGAGGTACCATTCTCCATGAGTTCAGCACATTGCTGTGAGTTACCTCTAAGCTTCTGAACAGCTAAAGAAGGCTTCGTAATTGTGCTTAGCCTGTGAAGCTATCCTGACCTCATAGTTGGCCTCTTTTGATGTACTGAGACTTAATTTCTTGTTTAGTTGTATCATCTGAATTAATAGATAATTTCAATAAGAGAGGGTATAAAGAAAATACTGTACAATGAGCATTTCATCAATGCAATAGAGAAAGGACCAATATGGTGCAGCCTTGGTTTTCCAAGGGCAGTACCAGACATACCACAGAGACTGGAACACACGATAGACAACCATTATGGGTCAGTCTCAAATATAGTAATAATGTAGGGGGTGTATGCAATATTATTAGGCAAAATTGGGGAAGTCTATTAACAGATTACAAACTAAAGGAGATTGTAACTCAGGAGCTATTATTTTGCTTTAAATGTAATAAAAATTTGAAACATCTGTTATGCAACGATAGACATATAAGTGATGGAATTTGCAAAAAACGTCAGGGTACTTTCCCATGTAAACACTACAAAGCGTGCCAATATATCAGGAGGAATAATTTATTTGTTCATCCAGTTACAAAGAAAGAATATTCTTTGGCACAATATGCAGACTGTCACACTACTGACATTATATATTTGGCCCAATGTAAGGACTGTTTTTCATTCTACATGTGGAAACCAATTGCAAGCTTAAGAACAGGATACTGCAGCACATGTCAACAATACGTTTAGGCAACATTCACAATGCTCTATACCAACACATCAGCAACAATAATGGACATACATTTGATTTTATGGTACTTCAGGTAGTCAGATTTCCAAATTAGGGAGAGATTTGTGTAATCTAACAGAATATAATGAGACTAAGTGGATCATTGAGCTGGGTGCTGATAAAGCCCCAAGTATGAATGGTGTTATTCCAATTAAACCCACCTTAAAAATAAGGAGGATTCAGTATTGAATGTGATTGGTTACTAAGTTTTTTAAATGGTGGTTTTAATGAATTATAAGTTGTCTAAAGAAGGGTTAATAACCTGAAAGCACTTATACTATGTTTTAATAAATATTCCCCCGGATTTACTAATCTTCCATGTAAGACTAGATTAGTCTTACACGGAAGTGTCAGTGTAAGAGTATGATGGCAGTGCACCATACATATTAATGAGGGCGCACTGCCTCAACTCTAAAGCTTACACGGAGCGTGGACAAGTGTAGGGTGCGTGTCGGACTGCCGAGCAGTCCAAAAATCCATGCCCCTGCAATTAAGAAATGCCGCAATTTTGAGTTACATTGTGCACATGTGAGCGCATTCACTCATGTAACACTACACTCCCCCATATGTTAAACAACTGACAAAACTAAAAATAAAAATAATTATTTTTTTCTTCCGATATAGCTGCCCGTATTTGAGCGGGTTTGTCGGGTTTGTCCATTGCTTAGCTACAGTTAGCATCTTAGACACCAGAAGAGGATAATATGAAGAATATAGTCAAATTAAGCAAAATAGTGATAACATAGTGGTTAGAGCCTTCACACAAAGAGGTGGCATTCCCGGTTTGAGTCCCACTACTGCACGTTCCATTTTCTGTGGGAAATCTGTATACACAAATATTTCCTGACATTTTTTATGTACAAGTTTTGTAAAAAGCATTGATGAAATGTTAAATGTAGCAGTGAACGAATTTTATATATATATATATATATATATATATATATATATATATATATATATATATATATATATGAAGGTGAAATGGTTATGCATTCTGAGGCATGAGTAACCTATTTTAAGCAATATAAAGCATTGCTAAGCACATTTTACCATTACTGAGCATATTTAAATACAAATGTGTGTAGCTGTGCACCACACTAACCAGCGCAACCACAACGTATTTGCACATAGTTGCGTACCACACTAACCAGCGCAACATCGGGCAACGTCGAGCAACCTTGGGCAAAATTGGACAAAGTTGAGCAAAGTCAGTTAAACACGCTCACACCTCCTTTACTGTACCTTAACCAGTCAGGTCTGCCAAGCAGGAAAATAAAAAGCAGTGACAGGGCTCGAACACAGGATACTGTGCACTATAGTCACAGTACTTAACCACTAAGCCATGACAGCATTTCACAAACATGCACTTTCAACACACACATATCTATCAAAGGAATTTTAAACATTGCCAACATCAGCTAAGCAAGCGTGCCTACAGCTGAGTTTTTCCAAAACTGGTCAATCACAAATAAGTGCGGGAGATGAGGCATATTTAAGCTCCACAGGCAGGAATACTTGCTATAAACTGGTTGTAGCTTCCTTCTGCAGCCAGCATGGCTGGACTCCTGGATGCCCCAGTGTTGGCTCTAAATCGAGTGCCTTCTCCAACACCAAAGTAATGGTTTAGCTCCTTGTCCACAATCATGAGGAAAGACTCCTGCAGGGCCAGTACCAGGGTACCCAATATAAAATGGAGGCCTGGAACAGTCTTGCCCGTGATCTCACTGGTGTTCCTCGGACTGGTGAGCAGGTCAGGCATCATTATTCTGACTTGAAGCGATGTAAGAAGGATCAACTGGACGAGTGGATCCAGGAATCCCGTACAATGCCTGATGCCCCAGTACTGAGTAACTAGCCATTGTTTTAAGTAGTTAAGAATTGCTATGCTTGTCTATACTATGGATAGGTATGTCTCAATATCACTGCATTTACTTCACAGCTGTAGGTGTCTGGGCTATGAACCAGCAAGCCCATGAAGATAGGCTGCGTAATGAGGCAGGTTAGTAATTATTCTGCATGTACAGTTATATAAAATAAATGAGAGAGCCTTCAAAAAGTCTTTTAACCCAATAAATAAAGGTGTAATAATCCTTTAATAAATGTATGATTCATGGAGTGCATCTGTGACATTTTCTTTGATATGTTGTTGTACTGTTGCATTCTACAAATAGTAGTGTTGCATTAAGCAGTGTCAACCCACACTTCAGTAGGCCCATATAACGTGGATGAAGGGAGTACCAGTATCTTGTATGCATATGTACAGCCCTCAACTGTTGGTTCATGGCCAGCATTTACAGGTTAATCTGGCACATGAGTAGCTTGGTATTGTGTTCCCCAGAAATGTCAGTGTGCTGCCAGAAATGTAGGGAGCTGTTAACATATAACTGATACTTTCACCTGAACATATCTAGATAATTATATGAAAGTAGATCGGTCAGTGTACCATCTTAGCAGTAGTGTGTGTGAGAAACTTTCAAAATATGTTGCAGTAACATCTGCATCTTGGACAGTTTGTATGTAAGATACAGCTCATGTATATAATGATCTAGCAAAATCCAATTGCACGATCTAATGACATTGGGTAGTGTAATAATACATGTAAGGGACATATAACTGCAGTTAATAGGAATGTAGTGTAAACTAGAAGGATATATAAGGTGCTAATTGAGCTATCTTTTCCCACCCTAATGTATGTGCATAAAAAATGCAATTCCACACCTCAATCGGTATGTCTAATCTCAAAATATTTGTTGGGACATATGTCCTATTGGTTTATAAATATTTGCATTCATTTCTATGCATGTGCCCTGTTAAAATTCCACAATATTGGTGGCCTGTTGCCATCAATTCAACCTGCATGCTGTTGTAATGTCCACTAATGTTCTATATATGCCATGTGTTATGCTTGCTTTTCAACTGCTGAAATTCTGGTGTGTTGGTTTAATGGGAATACTTCTGCATGTTGTTATAACTAATTGGGAATGCTGTTGACTGTTACTAACCCATATCTTTATTAAACTCTCCAAAACATAGTTCATATGGGAAGGCTGGTCCCAGCGGACCCACCTGTCCCACACCTCAGCTGGCCATGGCACCTGGCACCAGCAGATCTGATGCCCAGCCTGGGACCTGCTCCTCCATTGGCCCTGTGCCACCTTAAGGTGGAAGCGCTGCAGGAGATGGGGCTTGCCCCCCCCCCGTGCAAGCATGGGTGGAGGGGCACCTATCACCCATCGAACGGTCTGGGCTGTGGTGCGTAGAGAGATTGAACGTTCTGTTGCAGAACCTCTATGCCAGCTTGAGGCCCGAGTGGTGCAACTCCTGGGTCAGCCTACCCCTCCTACACAGCCCCCCAGCACAGCCACCCTCTGGGCCGTGAAAGTGCAGTGGTGACTGCTCATGGGTGGGGACCTCAGTCCTACTGTTTCCATCTGGGGGCTCATGGGCTTGTGATTTCCAAACATCCCTCCCCGTCAAAGGTGTTCACCCACCACGTGTCATATACCACCCCTGTATGCGTCTTGTTTATCTTGTCTTTTTACCTCCCCAAATATACCTACTTCCCCTATCCCACATTCCACTCTCACCTGAAAAAAAAATAAAAAAAGGGCAATCTGCTCCCAAAAGAAAATTACGCCCCATACATAGCTGCCCATTTTGCACACATGTCCACTGGACACATGAAATGTTATTTAATTGACATTACAACATACTTTGTTGTCCTCACCCCTCTCTCAGGGGTTGAAGGGTTCATATCTACCTCCAAATTCATTGCATATGCACAGCTGTTGCTGTTGAAGAAATGGGCAGCTATGGACCTTCCCTACACCCATCCTGCACATCCCGAGCTATTTTCCATACTGTCTTTCCCTCTTTGAGCTCCTTTTTTGCCACTTTCCTATCTCTCCATTTTTCTTTTCTTTCAAAGAAATTAGCACCAGGGTGAGCAGGAGTGAGCGGGAGTAAGCACTATTAAGCAGTAGTTAGCGGGTTTGTGCGAGTTTGTGCTTGTTTACGCTTGGCTAAGCAATGTGCAGCAATGTGCAAACCCGCTTACAACTGCTTAAAAGTGCCTTAGTCACTCTGTATGTGAGGGCCCTTGTTCTGCTCAGGAGCAAAATAAAACACCTCTGTAAGTCTCGAACCCTGGACCTTGCACACACTACACAACATGAAGTACCACTAAGCCACGGTAGATATACATCAAGTTGGTGCTTAAATAATTATATCATGCATCAGAAGAGTGAATGTAAAGGAAAAATAAGAATATCATACCACACAACTTGTTCTGTGGATGTTGACCAACAGTTGTTGTGGGATTACATTACATGACTGTGATAAGAGAAGCAGCCATTCTAGCAGGAAATAATGTTACACCATCACTTTACAACCCCACACAGTATCACAGCAGGACAAACACTGGCATATCTGTTTAGGGCAGAGGCCATACCTCCCAACTGTCCCTAATTTTCAGGGATGTCCCTGATTTTTGACACAAATTTTAGCTCTGTCCCTCTGAATCCCTTCTAAAACTACTGACTTTGGCCAGAAAGGTGGTGAATTACACTTAATGAATAATGACAATAATTAAGAGTTAGACACTTTTATTGTCATTATTCATTAATTCATATGCTCTGATTCTCTCAATGTTTCAACTTAATGGCACTAATATTTTAAAGGTGTCCCTGATTGTCCCAGACTTTTTCTTGACCTTTCCCTGAGTCTGTTCAAATATGTACCTGATTGGTTGAGAGGTCTGGCAGAGGCAGAAACACAGAGGCATATTAGCCTTTCTGCTGTTACACACTGTGTAAATAGCTTTGGAAGGAGTTTCGGAAGCATACCCTTATGTAGGAATACAACACTGAAATACAAATGGATGTAGCCATGTGATGGTAGCAACCAGCTGTAAGAATGCCATTGCTCTATTGCTGAAAAGACTCTGTGGTGCACAGACAAAAAATAACAGGCTGTTCTCCAGCTATCATGTGGATAGGTCCACACTGGGAGTTACGCAGACAGACTACTTGCCTTGATAAACTAACATGTACACAGCAACCCTGTAAGTCCAGCAATATAAAATCCACACAATACTACTTACGCTCTCTGTACTTCTGCAACCCTACCCAAATGTAGAATATACCTGTGTGTGCAGGGTCTTCTGATATAAGAACTATACCAACCTTCTGTCTTAAACAATGATGTCCACACCAAACAAGGATGATCTCCATCTTGGAAAGCTGAAAGGGCCATGCCTACATGAGTCAGCAATTTATAGTACTGGGTTGCTATGACAGTGATTACTGCAATTACTACACAGCAGGCTGCATGCAATTAGCAAATGGTGGCCACTAATTGGTGGAGAGGCCATCACACGCTCATGTGCAAATTCCTACAAAAGCAGGCTGCAGTCTCTGCCAACAAACTCAATCACTCTATTGCAGAGACTGACAGAGAGAGAGAGGGAGAGACAGAGAAAAGGAAAAAGAAATATTACCAAATTATACAAAGGAAAGGTATGTGACACATGTATTTACTGGCATGTAGTAGATGTTATTGAAGAATAGTCTACATAATGTGAAACATTCATATGTGGCAGCAGTACTTCTTTATGCACAGATGTTCTGCTTAACTACTGCTATGGACAATACTGTGTGTACCTGTGGGCAGTGGGACATACCTGTGAAATGTGTAGCTTAGCATTAAATGTCAAAAGTCTGATCCATGTTATCTGCGTTCTGTACAGTAGTTTGGCAATGGCAGTTGGGGGGATTAGTGCTGACATTATATAAACATGGGTGTGACAGAACAACATATGCATAATAGTCATATTAAAGTGCAGTTTAGCAGTGGCAACTGCTGTAGCAGTCTAGTATGCTTATCTAGCATATGTTGCCATATATACCCCCCCTAATGTTAGTCTGTGTTCATATGTGACACCTGTTTGTGTTGCAGCAAGGCCCAACAGTTCAGCTGTGAGGTCCAGGGACTTACAACAGTGTGGACCATGTGTGTGTATGCCACACAGATATGGAGAAATATATATGTGTCATAGAGCAGGGCACATATTGCCACTGTTTGTGAAGGGGGGAGATATGCGCATACTAACCTTCACCAACATATATATTTGTATGTAGGTTTTAGTGTGTGACAAACAAGACAGTATACAGTGCTGGTATATGACATGTGGTAGTTAAACACTGTGAGTGGTTCGTTCAGTTTGCAATGTTGAAGCCAGTAAGGCCTGCTAAAGCTACCTGGGCTGCGAACACCTTCATTGCATTTATCCCAAGACTGTGCAATTTTATTACATTACTGTACACCTTACATCCTTTGTATAATTGATATTCTCACTATGAAAGGTGAAATGTATATGTGCCTACATATATATGTATATGTAGACAAATGGATGTGTATATGCATATATATATATATATATATATATATATATATATATATATATATATATATATAGATATATATATATATACTCACACACACCTACATCTACTTGTTGCAATAGATTCTCTGTACTGTTGACTGACTGTGATGGTCACTATGTTTGTAAATACGTCAAAGATATGTATCTGTGGCAGTTCAGTGATATCTGTACTGTATAATGTTAAGTGTGCCATATGACTTGCTCAGACATATTTTTGTATTTATGTCTTCCAGGGATCATGGTCCACCACAGGAACCCGAGTTACAGTAGTGCTGAAGATGATATCATTACTAGCAGTATGATTCAGCACTATCGTCTCATGTTCTCACGAACCAGCCAGGACCAGCAGGAGCATACTGCAATGTGGCAAGATGTTGTCCGCAGGGTCAATGAGGTAGGCCTGCATAACTGGACATATGATCAGGTACGCCACTACTGCACCAATCTTCTCAGACATGTCCATCATCGTGCCGCTGATGTGCGTAGACAGCAGCTTGCAACAGGAGGTGGTGTTAATATCCGTCCCTCCCTCACCAGAGTGGAGGAGCTGCTCAAGAGCCTGGTGGCACCTGCCCAACAACAACAGCAGCAGACATACACCATGATGGAGGTTCTAGCCACCCAGCAAGCACACATGGCGCATGCAGGTAACATGGCATATCTGTAGATTACTGTTATCTGTACTGGTAGATCATGCATGTGTGAGATGTGGAGTGTGTCATTCAAAGATGTGGAGCCTGTTGTTGTGCAATACTGATCATTTGGAACATAATTTGTAGCCCTGTGAATGTAAACTGTTGTACTGTAAGATTGCAAACACACAGTAGCAATGCCACAGTTGTGGCCACTGACAAACTGTCTCATCTCTATGTAGGTCCCTCTGGGGTGACATCAAGGCAGTGGACAGATGCTGGTGAGTGTGTTCTACATTTATTATTGTAAATAAAAAGTGCATGTCATAGTTAAGGTGTAGGCTATGTACACATGTAACACACCTACCCATAATGCATGCTGTGCATGTTTGGTGTAAGAGCACGCACATCTCACTAATGTGATTAGCTGCCTCAAACACACGCAATACCCAGACCATCTCAAACAAATGTGGCTAGACTGTAGTGGCCATTGGATAGGCACAGTTGATACTCAACATGCACATAGCATACACATATACACAGAGCATTTTAACATGCTACACATAAAGGATTCCCAAACCCTCTGTAAAGACACACTCCAGTATCCAAAATCTCATACACACATTACACATAATTTACCTGAGGGGTAGAGGCCTATCCTGGGGCATTTAAACACTCTGCAACACACTACACATTCATGTCAGGGAATGCTCCTTATTTGCCTCCTTACAAACTCATGTAACAACTGGTTGTGAAATGATGAATTTAGCCAAGGTAGTACAGTTCCGGCACAGCATGATTAGTGCTGGTTTGTGAAATATTTGTACCTTGAGTATCCACCTAATGCTTCATGATGATGGCCTATGGTACCATGCCCCATCCAGTTATTGTAACCACAGTACTACACATAGTTGTCATTGCTACACATCATAATGATGCATGTGTGCACACATATGCACCACTAAACAGTATGCATACCAATCACCATTTGCACAACTGACATATATATGTCTTGTGATGCTACTGAGTGGCTAGGTCATATGACACATATTGGGTATGTGTAGTGTTTAAATATGCAGTTGTGTTTTAGCATGCCGTGTCATGTATGAGACTGGCAGCCCACAATATGATCTACACTCACCATAAGTACCGTACATTGGGTATGTGGCCGAATGGTATTCCATCAATTATTCATGCACCACTGATGATGTTGTGTAAATACTCATCATGCATGTGCTAAAAATGTGTCCACAATTTTTTGTTAAAGACACAGAGGCTGTAATCAGAATCGGATACCTATCTGACACACAGATACACATCCAGCAATGGTATGTACACCTGTGAGTTATGGTGCACAGTACATCACAGGGTTATGAATACCTGCACAGCAATGTTGTGTCCATGTATGCATTGTGTTCCAGAGGGAGTTCCATCACCTAATAACAAAACACATGCATCAAAGCCATGTATACTATTAGTAAAAAGGACTGACTACACTTGCACTGCATGCTGTTGAGCAACACAGTCATATCACACATGTCAGCATGCAGGACATGTTTTGCTTGTGATACTGTACCCCACCATCGCCGGCTATTGTGTACGTTCTGTGATTGCTGGTGTTGTGTGTGTCTGCTTTCGTGAGGAGTGTAGTTTTGTGTGTGTACATGTGTGCATGTGGTCTGAAGTCACGTTCAGGTCTTAAAGTGTGTTTCCTGTTTTCCTCTCACAGGTGGCAAGGTGAGGCTGGTTCAGTACAGCAGGGAACCTGATGTCACTGAGACAGACAGTGATGATGAGGATAGGTGTGTTGAGGCACAGGCAGGTTTGTCAGGGTCTGTTGTTGGGCCACCAATTGACAGTACACAAGTCTCCACCCCATCCATGCACACAGTCATACTGCCTGTACATCCATCATCACCATTGCACTTAGCTGAGGGGACAGTGTGCGGTTGGCACTGGCCAGGACAGTATGGTATTTATGGCACATGTATCAGGACACAACAGCCATAGCCAGATGTCTGGAACGGTACCACATAGGCAGATAGATGCCCAGGGGTTCTCATCAGAGCACTGCTGGTCATCATGCCCCTGGCAGACATGCCACACCTCTTTCTACCACATGCATGTTCCAGGCTGTCATGGAGGCACAGACATGAATGGACCGGTACACCAGACAGGGGCTAAGGGCACAGAGGGCTCATTACACCTCTATAAATGACAGTATCCGTGACCTAGCAGGTGCCATACGTAAGTACACTGTGGTCATTTATAGACGTTGGGGTAAGACATTGGATGTCCTCCACAATGTCATGTCCATGTGTCAGGACAGTGCGGGATGGTTGAGATGTCGACATGGATGTATGCCAGAAACATCACCAGCTGGAGGTTGCTGTGGATGTCCAGCAAGTCACAGCCGCTCCCGTAGTGCCAGTACCAGCCCCAGCAATGTTGGGGAGGGTGATCCATAGACTATCCTAGCAGACCATGTGAACGTGGCTCTGGTCAGTCCCAGCAGGGACCTGGATCCAGTGGACATATGTCAACCTCTTCGGATAGTACCCGATCTGGATTAGTACATGATAATGTCTGTAGTACCCCTGCCAGGCACAGGTTCTGTATCCATGGCCAGAGATGGTGATCTGTAAAGTGTGCTAGGTACACTCTATAGCTGTCTCACAAATCCCCATATATGGCAGCCACATGGTGGAACTGTGTGCATGCAGACACACACACATAAACCAGAAACCTAGGGCAAACAAATACCCGCACACATGACATCAGCATTGGCCCATAACAGTACTCATGGCCCTCACACACACACACACACACACACACACACACACACACACACACACACACACACACACATGTCAATTGTGTGGCTCAGGAGGTGGCACATTTTTCAACAACACACCCTGTGCATATGATGGTTTGCCAGAGGCCTACACTGTCATCTGTAACACTGATGCAGGAACAGGCTAACATGGTGCTGATGCCCAGGGTGACTTTAATAAAGTATAGCAATGGTTGGATGTGTAGCATGTTGTCAGCAGTAAAGTGTAATGATATCCTTGAAGGTGTAGGTGAGCAGGCATGATGCATTAAAGCTGTAATTAGCAATGTTGTAGTGTTTTCACCAGTGTTTATTCCAATTGTGTTTTGTCTGCCCATGTGCCATTTGGCTGATGTGTGTAGTTGTGTCAGCATACGTTATACAGTGGACAGTAAGTGTGGGGTCTGTGCAACACACATTTGCAGGTGTCCATTTGTGAACATGGTGGAGGTGCACTGTCTGCATGTACATGCTTATTGGACACATGGGCAGGGTGACATGCCCTGTATTGGCCAGTGTTAACACTCCATAGTTTCTATTGGTGGCCAGTATACATTGTACTATACACATTTTGGAACTTGAGTACACATGTGTGTGTATGACATGGGTTGACACTGTGCTGTGGGTGATGCTGTGGTTGCTATCTGTCATTGGTTTGCATTACTAAGGTTAACACTGTCCCAGCTGCATAATCATTTAGTAATGCACACTGTTCACCTACAGGGTTGCATGGACCATGCTATCACAAACACAAGAAATTCTCACTTATACAGTAAAAGTGCATTAGTCTCATGGACCCCTGCCATAAGCTAAATATATAATAGAAGGAGTGAAGTTGTACCAAAAAAGAGTTACATACCAAGAAGGGATAACCTCTCTGGTCAGTATCATTGGGAAAATACAAGCCCTCATTAAACATACAAGGTAAGCTTCAAAATACAAAATGGCATGGATTCCAAAGACAACACTAAAGCTTTCTTTAGTGTTGTTTATAATCTACAGGGGAAATCTCAGATTGGGTCACAGTTAATGTAAATGGTCACAAAGTACACTTATCTGACTGACATTACCAATTTCTTGTTAGACAGTTTGAATGCGGATTTCACCACCCTGTTGTTACACAAGGGCCACATTTCCAGACCTGAAGAATGTAAAACCTTATGATTCACAGACACTCTAGTTAAAACATCTCTTTACCAAAATCCAGACCACAGTGGCAATGGTACTGGACAGTGTCCCTGGCTGTGTCATACACAAGCTGACATATGAAGTCACCACTCACCTAAACACTCTGTCCAGATGCAGCCTCTATACAGGTTACATACCTGTGGAATGATGCATGGTAATGGTGTTCACAGTCCACAAGGGCCGAGTTACATCTTCTTCTTCTTCTTCTCCTTTCGGATGCTCCCATTAGGGGTCGTCACAGCAGATCATCTGTTTCCATTTCTTTCTGTCCTCTGCATCTTGCTCTGTCACACCATCCACCTGCATGTCCTCTCTCACCACAGCCATAAACCTCATCTTAGGCATTCCTCTTTTCCTGTTACCTGGTGGCTTCATCCTTAGCATCTATTTCACAATATACTCTGCATCCCTCCTCAGCACATGTACAAACCAACGTAACCCTGCCTATCTGGCTTGGTCTACTAACCTTCAAATCTGGGCTGACCTCTAATATACTTATTCCTAATCCTGTCCACCCTTGTCACAATCAGTGCAAATGTTAACATAAATTGATTAAGGGTAGAACTACAACAGATCCTGGAAACTCTCACCCTATAAGCCAGACAAATGTACTCTGGAAGGCTATGGAGCACAGCATTATGGAACTCATTAACAGAGACATTATGAACCTGCAAACACTGCACCATACCCACTTAGGTTCTCTAAAGGCCAGATCATGGCTCCTACACCTAGTAGACTTCAAGCCAGTTAACAAGGCTATAGGTGAGGGAGGGGAGGTCCACACAGCCAACCTATAGCTCACCAGCAATTCATACCCATCCCACATTCTGGTATTATACATAACCTCAACAGACTGACCATAAACGATTGTTAGATAATGGATTGACAACTGACACACACATGTAGGACACACAGTAACATTTTCAGCCTCCATGTACAATTCTATGCCAGTAACAAGTGGTATTCATCTGCACTCAGTCCTGGGACCACTCCTGTTTGGCATATAGCTTTCTTAGGTACAAGTAAGCACAGTAGGGATATATCTGCCCATGTTTGATGAAAATGCATACCGTGGGCTATACTTTATTCTCCAGATGACACACACATCCTCCAAAAGGGTATCATAGAGACAGATACCTGGTGTCAAAGTCATGCTGTAAAGCTATAAGCCAAAGAAAGCATAGTTATCCACTTTTAGAAAACAAAGTATCCCCAGAGTACCACATAGGTAGTAGCCCCCCAAAATGTGGAACAGGTACTAATGTATACATAGAGCCATGTGTTTAGTCATCTCTCCTTTGATAATAACATTAGCAAAGGCTTTTTGGAAATCCCTCTGTGGAGCACATAAGCAATAAAGGGTTTGCATGCAGATCCACAGAGGTTGTTGCACACCTATAATGATTAGTCATCTTTGCCAGACTTTGCTTGTTTTGGAACAGGATTCAAATATACCTCAAGCATAAACCCTCACTCACACTCCAACAGAAACCATGATGAGTGGATGTGAAACAGAAGAAGTAGTCCAGGGATCACTGCAATGGCTAAGCTTGTCACGAGCATACAGAAGTGACCTAAGGTCTGGAAAGCATCAGCACGCTCTGTTAAAGATAACAGATGCTTTCATGGAAAAAATAGAGTACCCACCTATGAAATAATTTAGGTCACATGTATGTATATGGCTTTGCCCCACAGCTACCTTACATGTGTAATGCACATACGGTTGTCATTGTGATATGTCATACACTAGAAAAATCAAAACCCACTCCACATTGACCAAAGGTGCCACAAACTCTCTCACACCTGGAACACACACAGTCAGCAAGTGCGAGATTCAAACGCCTTCCTAACTACATTACAATACTGCAGCAGTACGCATTTACACGTCACGCTATACACATTACTAGGATTTCATCTTTCCACAGGTATATTTGTAGGATGGTGACATCATCAGACTTGACAAAGATGAGTATACCACTTTTAAGGGGTCTGAGTAGTCTCCACAAAGGTTGCTCCTCCTCAGGGAGACACACACAGTTGGCAAATTCAGGAATCAAACCCCTACTTAACTACATTATGATACTACAGCAGTACGCATTTACATGACACACTACACACATTACTGGGATTTCACCTTTCCACAGGTATATTTGTAGGATGGTGACATCATCAGACTTGACAAAGATGAGTATACCACTTTTAAGGGGTGTGAATAGCAACATGCACCTCCAAGCACACTCCAGAAAACACATAATACACCAAAGCAGTGTGCCTCACAACAAGCCCTAAGGCAAAACAACATACCCAACACACTAGTAATAGGTGACTCCATAGTCAGGAACATAGATGTTCCACTCACTCGGCTGGACAAGGGAAAGGTTACTGTCAGCTGTCTGTCAGGTGCTATGATCCGCCACATAACACAAGCACTTACATCACTCCAGAACAGGTAAATATATGACGTGTTCTTTGTACATGTCAGTGTGAATGATCTGAGACATACCTCCCAGGACAACATGACAAGAGATATATAGTAGCTCTATGATCATGTAGCCCAGGCTGGTATGACCCTGACCTTGAGTAGCATCTTACCTTCACCTACATGATACTGCAATATAACAGACAGATGATAAACTTCAACAATTGGCTGAGCTTCTGGTGTCATTCAAAGGGGATCCAATCTCTGTCTGCCTGTGATGACATGATAGACAAGCCTTGTTGCTTTGTTATTGATGGTTTGGACATATCGCCCCTATGCTTCTGAATACTGGCCAAGGCTCTTGCTATCCCCATATTACCTTTTTTAGGCAAGGTTCATAGGTAGGTACTAGGCTATCGGCCCTGGGGCCTGTACAAGCCCAGCCAAAAAGGTACCCTGGCTTTTGCCACCCAAGAAATGTATTTTCCTGTGCCACTGTCGAGCAGAGACACAGAAGTGATCCCCGGGGTGAATTTCCTATTTCCCATCCAATCATTAAGATTTTTCTTGAAGAGTGCTAATCAGGAGCTTTGTTTGATATAGATAGGTAGTTTATTATGGAGTATAGGAAGTCTCTGGGACAGGAATCTATCCCTCCGGCATGTTCTGTTTATTGTGGTGACAAGGTTTAGGTCCCTAGAGTGTGTAGCTCGGAGAGATTGGGATTTCTTTAAGTGGAGCACGTCTAACAGCTCTGGGTTTGACATAGCTTTGTATGTTAGGCAGAGATCACCTCTGAGTAGGTGATATGCAACGGAGTAAAGCTGGAGTTTTTTGATGCGGTCTGTGTAGGGCATGTGTTTGAGGCCGGTAATCCTCTTTGTGAGGTATTTCAGCGGCTTTTCCAGTTGTTGTAGATGTCTTGTGAGGTATATACCAAAAGGGGCGTTGTACTCTATAATGGATCTAATGAGTGATGAGTAGAGGGGAACAATGGCCTTTTTTTTCTGCATGAGAAACCTTTTGTGATGAGGTGTGCCACGTAGAAGGATTTCCTGACTACTGTGGCAATGTGATTATCAAAGGAGAGACTACTGTCCACCTGTGTCCCAAGGTCTCATCACACATTTGGTGTTAAGTATACTACCGCCTATGTTGTAGTTCATGGGTACAGAGTTTTTACCAAAGGGGATGACAATGCACTTTTTGGCACTGAGCTTGAGGCCATGGCTTTGACACCAGGCATCTGTCTCAGTGAGGCCCTTTTGTAGGATGTCCACATCATTAGTAGTTTCGATTATGGCTCCTAGTTTGCAGTCATTTGTGAACTTCATTAGCCAAAGACCTTCTGTGTTAGCCTGTACTTCAGGGAAGTAGATACCAAACAGGACAAGATCCAGGACTCAACCCTGTGGTACTCCACTTTTCACTGGTCTGAAGTCAGATTTGGAGTCTGCTACTTTCACAGTGTGGGTTCTGTCAGTGAGCCAGTTGGCAACCCATCTTGTGACATAGGGATTTATACCTAGTTTAGTGAGTTTATCTATAATTCCAGAGTGGGGGATGGTGTCAAAAGCATTGGCAAGATCTAGAAAGGCTGTGTGAACCACCTTACCCTTGTCTACAGCTTTGGTGACTGCATCAAAGAAGTCTATCAGGTTTAGGAGACATGACCTACCTTTTACAAACCCAAACTGGTTGGGGTCCAGTGTTTGGAGATTACCAATGTCTTTGTTTACAAGTTCCATGATGATACGTTCCATGGCCTTGCAGACCAGGCTCATCAGGCTAATGGGGTGCTAGTTCCCAGGGTCCGTGATGGCTCCCCCCTTGTGTAGTGGGATAACCGTCACTGTGCGCCATTCAGCAGGCACAAAGCCTGAGGTGAGGCTATGCTTGAACATGGTACTTAGGTGTGGTGCCAGTTAGTTCTGTAGTTCATGTAGAATGCAGCTTGGGATGTTGTCTGGTCCCATGGATGCTGGGTTCCTGGCTTTGGAGAGTGTGGTTTTTACCTGTGCAGTCTTGATTACAGGAACTTTGCATTCTTTTGTTATAGAGATGAGTTCTTTAATGGGTGAGAGGGGGGTAAAGTTAGCACTGAACCTATCTGCCAGGATGTTGGCAATATCAGTTGGGTCTGTATATTTAGTGCCATTGTGCTGTAACTCAGAGCAGATCTGAGTGTTGTCATTGAGATTCTTGACATAGCTATAGAATGCTTTGTGGTTGTCTTTAGAATCAGTGGTAATTTTGTTTTTGTAACTAGCTTTGGAGGATTTTTTGATGGATAGCAGCTTCATATTGAGGCTGACCAGAGAGATCCTCCACTCATGGGATTTTACTCTTTTACAACAGTTTCTTCCTTCTGTTGTACAGTTTGTTTATGGCAGGGGACCACCAGATTGGCTTCCTTTTTTTGGAGATTTGCATCTTGGTTCTGTTTGGGATAGCACGATCCATGAACTCATGTAAGTGCTTATAAAGTGCAATTGTGCAGGATTCAGTAGTTGTAACTGTATTGTCCATCTGCATGGGTGTCATGAAGTTCACCACTTCTGTCTTAAGAAGCATGAAGTTGGCTTTGGAGAAATTTTTTAACATGGTTTCCTTAATGGGGGCAGAATGTGGATATGTAGGGTAATTAGCTTATGGTTGAATCGGACCAATGAGGCGTTGACTTCAGGTGTGGAACAATGGTCACTCAGGACAAACTAAACCCCGTAACCAACACAAATAACCACAAAGTGAGCTAAATGCTACTCATTGCCAGAAGTCTCAGCCTCCAAATGCACACACTTGAGGCACTTCTCAGTATGGAGAACATTGATATCTGTGCAGTAACAGAAACCTAGTTCAAGGCTCTAGAGAGCACACCAGCACTACCAGGATACTACTCATTCCATATAGGGTGGGGATGTATCCATATTCATCAAGGATACCTACACCTCTCTCTACATCCTCTCTACAGGATATGTACCCAGAGAATGTTGCACAGCAACGTTCTTCCCACTCCACAGGGGTGGGGCCACAAAAGACCCTTGGCATTCATGCTCTATGAGCCTGACAAGTCTGATCTGCAAGGCAATGGAGCCAATCATAATGGAAGTCAACAATAAAGACACTGGGAACCTTCACACAGTTGAGCACACCCAGTTTGGCTTTGTCAAATGCAGATCACGCCTCCTGAACTGGGTGGATTTCTTTGAGACAGTTACCCAGGCTACAGATGATTGAAAGGAGCTCCACACAGCCTACCTATACCTCGCTAAGACCTTTGACACCATTCCCCAGTCAGGTATCATAGATGAACTCACCAACCTGGGCATAAATCCATACATCACAAGATGGATTGCAAACTGGCTCACAGATAGATCCCACAAATTAAGAGCTGCTGGCTACATGTCATACTCTAAACCGGTAACAACACATGTCCCCCAGGGTTCAGTGCTGGGGCCCCTCCTGTTTGGTATAGACTTCTCAAAAGTACATGCTATCACAGGAGGGTTATGGTTGACTAAGTTTGCTGGGAACTGTAAAATGTTTGCCATAATAGATTCCCCGGATGACACAAATATTCTCCAGAAGGGACTCTATGAGACAGATGTGTGGTGTCAGAATCATGGCCTCAAGCTCAGTGTGAAAGAATGCATAGTAATCCCCTTTGGGGAAAACAAAGTACCCACAAACTACCACATAGGTGCTACCCCCTAAAAACTGACAAGGTAATAAGGGATCTGGAGACACAAGTTGATAGTCATCTTTCCTTTGACAACCATGTTGCCAAAGTGATTAGGAGATCCTATGTGGCCCACCTAATCAACAAAGGGTTTGCATCAGGATCAAAAGAGGTAGTGGTGGCCCTCTACTCTTAAGTCATCAGACCCACCATTGAGTACAATGCACCATTTTGGATGTACTCGACTAAGCATATCCAGCAGCTGGAGAGACCACAGAGGTACCTCACCAAGAGGATTACTGGCCTCAAACAGTTGTGTTATGCAACACAACTGGTAAAACTAAATCTGTTCTCCGTTGTGTACCGCCTACTCAGAGGTACATTCTGCCTAACATACAGAGCCATGTCGAACACATAACTGTTGAACATGCTCCATATACGGATAACAAAATTGAGTCGCACTACACACTCCAGGGATATGAACCTCATCACAACAATGAATACAACATGCTGGTGGGACAGAATACCATCCCAGACACTTTCCTTACTGTGGAACAGAGTCCCAATGTACATCAGACAGAGCCTCTTGCTGAAACTCTTCAATAAGAACCTTGATGAGTGGATGGGAAACAGACAATTCACACCAGGCATCACATCAATAGCCCCACTAGAAAGGGGCTTAGGGTACTAACTATTAGAACTAGGGCTTGGGAGACTACCCAATGGTGTGGTGAAAGCTGAACAACTTGCCTAGGCTAATATATCCCTTCGTGAAGATAGTCTACTACATACCTATGAACCTATGTGACAGGTACATGTCTACAGATAGTAGATGTGTACTTCATTGTACCGTCATGTTGTACAGCAGGCACATGCACCACATACACTGTAATGCTTACAGATACTGGTGGCTGTTATGTACAGTGGGTGAGATGTGCACCTAATGTCTTTTGTGCAATTGGGATGTGTGCTGGGTGGGACAGTCCTGGATGGCTCCCTGTCACAGTCACCCTCTTACACACATATCTGCCCATCCATATTTGGCTTATTATACTGTGTTCCCCCTACATATATATAGGTACATAGGTAGGTAATAGGCTATCTGCCTGAAGGCATATATTAGTATGGCCAGAGTGTGCAGCTATCACCACACATGGGGTTAGTTACCTATGCCTCTGTGTATTAGAGCTGAGGAAGTGATCCATGGTGTGACATTTCAGTTTCACATACACTCATCAAGGCTCCTTTGGAAGAGTGTCAGTGAGGGACTCAGCTTAATGTTGGTTGGGAGCCTGTTCCAAAGCAAGGGAAGTCTGTGAGTTAGTAATCTATCCCTCTAACATGTTCTATTTATTGTTGTGATGATTATATCCCTAGAGCATGTGGCACAATGAGCTTGGGTTTACTTCAGATAGAGCATGTACATCTGTTCTGCATTGGACACGGACTTGTCTGTTGGGCAGAGATCGCCTGGGTAGACAGTATGCAACAGAGTACAGATTGAGTTACTTCAGTCTTGTTGCATGGGGCAACTGTTTGAGGCCAGTAATCCTCTTGTTGAGCTAATTCAGTGGTCTTTCCAGCTGCAGAAGGTGCCTAGTCAGATTCATCGCAAGTATGCCGTGATACTCTCTGATGGGTCTGATGACTGATGAGTAGAGGGAGCCTCCTTTGACCTACATGCAAAGACCTTGGCAATTTGTGGGAACACATAGCATGATTTTCTAACCACTTTGTGAATGTGTTTCTGGAAGTAGAGATGACTATCTACATGTGTCCATAGATCCCTTATTATTACCTCCATATTTAGGGTGTTGGCACCTATGTGGTATTTGTATGACAGTAGCTCGAGGCCACATCTGTCTGACTGAGACCCTTTTTTAGGATGTCTCTGTTGTCCCAAACATCGATTCTGACAACTTTTTGCAGTCATCCACAACATTTGCTAACCATAGCCCTCATGTGTTTGACTGTATTTCTTAAGTATACACCAGACAGAAGGGGTCCCAGGACTGAGCCATGGGGGACAGCAGTTGTTACCAGCTTACAGTCCAACAGGGAGACCAAAATTCTTACATTGTGGGATCTATCTGTGCCCCAGTTGGCAATCCATCAGATGACATATGTGTTTATGCACAGGTTGTTGATTTTGTGCATACGACGTGTGTGGGATGTTGGAAAAGGGCTTTTCAAGGTCTATGTAGGACTTGTGGAGTTCATTTCATTGATGTATGTCCTAGGTAACTGCCTTGAAAACTGTCTACAGGTTTTGGGACCATGATCTGCCCCTGAACAAACCAAAATGGGTAGGGTTGGGTCTTTGTAGGCTCCCAATAGCTCTGTTTATGAGTTCCATAATGATGGACTCCATGGCCTTGCAGATCTAGCTTATTAGGCTTATAAGACAATAGTTTCCATGGTCTGTTGTGCACCAACACTTGTGGAGTGTGCCAAACATTGCTGTAACCCATTCATAGGTTCATAGGTTCATACTAGGCTATCTGCCCGAGGGCATTTACAAGCCTAGCCCATAGTTTTGTGCTTACGCCACCCCTTTAGTATGGGGAACTATACCCATTATTTTGCTGTGCCTCTGTTGAGCAGTGACACTGAGGTAATCCCTGGGGTATATCTGCGATCTCCCATCCATTGGTCAAGATTTCTCTTGAACAAGGCCAGCGAGGTGCTCTGCCTCACATATACCGGGATTTTATTCCACAGCATAGAGTCTTTGGGTGATGAATCTATCCTCCAGCACGCCCTATTAATAGCCGTGTCGAGGTTTAAGTCTCCGCCCTTGTGGCTCTGACGGATCTAGATTTTTGAGGTGAAGCATATTCATCAAATCTGGGTTTGACATGGCCTTGTATGTTAGGCAAAGGTCACCTCTGAGCAAGCGTAAGCCACTGAATAGAGCTGGAGTTCTTTCAGTAGGGCAGCATAGGACAGATGTTTGAGACCTTTATCCTTTTGGTGAGGAACTTTTGTGGCCTCTCCAGCTGCTGCAAGTGTCGGGTCAGATACATTCAATGGGGCATTGTACTCAATCATTGGTCTGATGAGTGATGAGTATAGGGAGACTATGACCTCCCTTGATCTAGATGAGAATCCTTCATGATAAGGTGGGCAATGTAGAACGCCTTCCTAACTACTTTAGCTACATGGGTGTCGAATGACAGACTACTATCAACCTGGGTCCCCAGGTCCCTGATAACTTCTTCTGTACTCAGTGGATTGCCACCTATTTGGTAGCTAGGGGTAACCTTGTTTTTCCCAAGGGTATGACTATGCATTTTTGGCATTTAACTTTAGGCCATGGCTCTGGCACCAGTTATCCGTTCTGTGAGACCCTTCTGAAGGATATCTGTGTCAGATGTGTTTTCTACTATGGCCCAGTTTGCAGTCGCTGCAAACTTTGTCAGCCATAACCCTCCTGTGTTTGCTTGTACTGAAAAGTAGATGCCAAACAAGAGTGCCCAGGACTGAGCCCTGTGGTACACCACTTGTGACAGGCTTTGAGTCTGACATGGCCAGCAACTCTGACCCTGTGGGTTCTGTCACTCAGCCAGTTTGCAACCCATCTTGTGATGTATGGGTTAACATTTAAGCTGATGAGTTTTTCAATGATACCCGAGTGGGGTATTGTATCAAAGGCCTTCGCCAGATCGAGGTAGGCTGTATGGACTGCCTTTCCTCATCAATGGCTTTGGTGACTGTTTCAAAAAGTCAACCAAGTTTAGAAGGCATGATCTGCCTTTGACAAAGCCAAACTGGGATGGATCCAAAGTCTGCAAATTCCTATGTCTTTATTTATGAGGTCCATTATGATCCTCTCCATGGCTTTGCAGATAAGGCTTGTCAAGCTAATGGGCGGTAATTTCCAGGGTCGGTGGAGGCACCGCCTTTGTGAAGTGGGACCACAGTTGCAGTGCCCTCCTGGGTACGTATCCAGAGGTAAGACTATGATTAAACAGCTGTCCTAGCTGTGGGTTTAATTCCTCGTTGAGTTCGTGGAGCACACAGCCGGGGACACCATCAGGTCCCATGGATGCTGTGTTTTTGCTTTGGAGAGCAGTTCTCACTTGCTGGAGATGTTTGGGGGCTGCAATCGCTGGTATAGATATCTCCTTTTGGGGGAGGGGAGAAGTTTGCACTGAACCTGTCAGCCAGTATGTTGGCAATGTCTGTAGGATCAGTAATCTTCACATCATTTTGAACTAGTTCTGAGCATATCTGGGAGTTTCCTCCCAGGTTTCTAACATAGCTAAAGAAGGCCTTATGATTGTCTTTGAGTCTTTAGCTATTTTTCTCAAATTTGCTTTGGATGATTTTATGAGAGCTCTTAGTTTTACTTATAGTGATCAAGGGTGTCTTACCTTTAAGGATTTTGCTCTATCTTGTAGTACCTTCCTCCTTTTGTTGTAGAGTTTGTTTATGGCTGGGGTCCACCAGAGTGGACGCTTGCCTTTGGTACAAAGAGTCTTTGTTTTGCTTGGGATTGCCTTATCCATGCAGTCCTGCAGGTGCTGGTAGAAGGCATTTGTAAGTGATTCAGCGGCTTGAGTACTGTTTTCCGGCTCGGGGCCTTAAAGGAGACCACACTAGTCTTTAGAAGTGTGAAGTCGGCTTCGAGAAGTTCTTTACTGTGGTCTTTTTATTTCAGGTGGGGTGGGATGAGGACCTCCAGCAGATTAGTTTGTGATCTGATCTCACCAGTGAGGGGTATACTTCTGGTGTTGAACATTGTGCTCCCATGTTCGTGATGATGAGATCAAGTATGTTTTCTCCTCTTGTGGGATGGTGACTAGTTGTTCCATGGCATTTGAGTTTATGAATTCCAGGAACTTTTGGGCTAGGGTGTTTGGGCTTGAGTAGTGTTCCCAGTCTATATTAGGGTAATTGAAGTCACCTAGTATGATGGTGTTTGGTGATACATTTATCCCTCTAGTGTTTTCAGGAAGGCCATGTGAGGTTCCTGAGTTTGTGAGGGTGGCCTGTAACATGCTACAATTTGCAGAGCAGTCTTGCCTATGGTTAATTGCACCTGGATGGTCTCTGATGCATCGTCGTTGCCACCAGTCTTGAGGTGTGGGTGTCTTTGATGAATATGGATACCCCTCCTTTCTTGGTATTGTCCGGATTTTGGGGCGGAGCATGATAAGAGGTAAAACCTGATAGTGCTGGGGTGCTCTCAGGAGCCTTGAACCAGGTTTCTGTCACTGCACAGACATCGATGTTCTCCATACTGAGAAGGGCCTCGAGTGTGTGCATTTTGAGATTTAGACTTCTGGCATTGAGCAGCATTACCCTTAGTTTTTTCCTTTTTGTGTTCTAGGGTGGTAGGTTTAGAATTTGAGCCTTGCCTAAAAAGGCACTATGGGGTGGCAAGAGCCTTTGCCAATATCCGAATCCCAGGTGACAGGTGCAAGCCGTCCCTTGTGAAGCAGCGTGGCTTGTCCAGCATGTCATCCCAGGCAGACAGACATTGGATCCCCTTTGAATGACACCAGAGTTTAAGCCAATTGTTAAAGCTGATCATCTTATCTCTGTATTGTGGCATCATTCTTGGTGAAGGTAGGATACTGCTCAAGGTCAGGGTCATACCTGCCTGGGCTACATAATCAGAGAGCTCCTCAATGTCTCTTTTCATGTAGTCCAAGGAGGTACGTCTCAGGTCGTTTACACCAGCGTGGACAATGACTGAGTCATATTTGTACCTGCTGTTGAGAGACCTGAGTGCTTGCGTTATGTGGCGGATTCTAGCGCCCGACAGGCAGCTTACTGTGACCTTCTCCTTACTCAGTCTGGTGAGCGGGACGTCAGTGTGTCTGACTATGGAGTCACCAATCAACAGTTTCATATCCTGTACAGAGGGTGAGTCTCAACAGACTGTTCAGGTGCAGGGTCTGTTTGTTTTGGAGTTCACATACGACACAGCCAGGGACACCATGTCATCCCATAGACACTGTGTTTTTAGGACTGGATAGAGCTTCTTAACCATTGTATATGTGATTTCTGGCTTTTCACAATCTCCAGGTATGGTAATGGGCCCTTTTGTCTGTGAGAGGGGGTAAATATGTATGAACCTGTCTAACAAGATGTTGGCAATGTCAGTCATGTACATGTATTCATTTACACTTTGGACTGACTCAGAACATATATGAGTTTACATTGATATTTATGACATAGCTAAAGAAAGCTTCATGGTTCTCTATGGACTCTTTGGCAATATTTTTGCCAGAACATGGCTTGGATAATGTTAGGAGTGCTCATTGTTTCTTGATGATACTGATCAGAGATTTATTGATCTTCTTTGGATTTTCACTTTCTTTAAACAACTTAAGTACTTGTATTACATAGTTTGATTATGGCAGGAGTCCAATATATTATATGGGTCTGTTTTCATATCACTGTGTGCGCAAAGCAGGATTGGTGAATAGCGACATATGCCTAGAATTGCAACTGCCAGATATGTGTGGCCCACTGCTGTACTCAGACATGGCCTAAGTGTGTGAGCATGCCCAGTATGACTTTCAGTATGTTGTTGACTGACATTTGCTAAATTTGTTTTAAGTGTGTGAGCATGCCCACTATGGGCATATATATATATATATGGAAGCACGCTGTGCCTGCAGGGCTTCCATGAGTCAATCTGCATAGACTTATCAACACGCTGTGCCTGCAGGGCTTCCATGAGTCAATCTGCATAGACTTATCAACATTTCTACATACAGGGGGGACAGCTATTATTTGCACATTTCTACCCAGGGAGGCACACCTGATTGTTACTGTGGGTGTACATAGGGTGAGGGATACACCTGATGCTTACACACATTTGCTAGGTCTGCACTGCTATGTCAGGTACTCCACTTCAGTCTGTACTGTTGCCTATTGTACTGGCTTGAGGCATACCACTGTACTACAGACCTTAGCTTCCAATTACACGCATATTAATTTGTGACTTCATAGCCTACCCAACCCACATCACACTGCTTGACCTGATGTTATCTGTCTGCATAGGCCTGGGGGGAGGTTACGCATATGCCTCTTCAGAGGGCATGATACAGCATTTGTTTGTGTTTGCATTTGTCTACAATTGTCCTGCTGGCTGTGACTGTTAGGTATGTGACCCCCCCCCAACTGGTATGTGTGAGTGACTTAGCATTTTACTGGCACAGATACAACTTGTCATGGCTTCAGTACTGTGACTATAGTGCACAGTATCCTGAGTTCGAGCCCTGTCACTGCTTTTTATTTTCCTGCTGGGCAGACCTGACTGGTTAAGGAACAGTAAAGCAGATGTGAGCGTGTTTTCCCGACTTTGCTCGACTTTGCCCAACATTGCCCAAAGCAGCTACAAGCAATTGGATTTAAATATGCTCAAAACTGGCAAAATGTGCTTAGCAGTGCTTTATATTGCTTAAAATACGGCACTCATGCCTCAGGTGGTGCTGCAGGGCTGCCTATGTCGGATGCACATAGTACACTCTCTATACATGTTTGAAAACAGGTAGTGTCAAGTTAGGCATCCCTTTTACTGTATGTGCGAGTCAGGGAGAGGTGTCATTTCCAGGGTTCCTACTGAGTCAGTGTATGTGTTATGCGTTGCCTCTTTGCCAAGGCCAGGGCATACTGGGCACGGCTCCTTCTGCCTACTGGGGCAGGCTCAGGTTGTTCCTCCTCTGAGTCATGCTGTGCCTGTGCAGGCCTTGGCAATGATGGGGGGCTGTTTGGCCCTGCCCAATGCTGTTCCTGCTGCAGCTGTTTCCACAGGATCATCTTGTGTAGCATGGCACATACCATAACAATTTGGTAGTTGTTGAGTACTGCAAGGCTCCACCAGATGTGTCCAGGCACCAGAACCGTGACTTGAGCATCCCAAACACATGCTCAATTATGTTTCTTGTTTGTGCGTGTGCCTCATTATGGAGTTTTTGTTCAGGTGTGTGTGCATTTCTGATGGGTGTCATCAGCCATGGCTTCAGTGCATATCCAACATCCCCCACTAGATGACCATCAGGGATGTCCCCATGGCAAATCTCTGGTACAGCTGCGTCAGATGCCAGATGTAGACCCTATCCTGCTCACCGGGTGGTGCTTTGATGCGTATGTGCGTGCAGTCTATTGCACCCACTACCTCAGGGTATTCTGCTATTTGGTGAAAAGGATGCATATTGCTGGCCAGTGCCTCACGGGAATTGGGGAAATATACGTGGTCACCAACATGTGCTGACATGGCATCCAGGAACTGGTGGAGTACCCTGGATGCTGATGCCTGTGAAATCCCCATCATATCACCAGTTGGTATTTGGAAGGTACCTGTAACTAGTATTCTTATGCCAACACATAGCTTCGTATCCACTGAGATGGGTTCCCCTCTGTTGGTTGTATGTGTGAGGCGTGGCTGGCACAGCTCAACAATTTGCTGCAGGAGGTCTCTGTCCACCCTATAGCTCTCCACTATCTCCAGCTCATTTAGCCCCCTGGTAGGTTACCCTGGGTCTGTACACTCTTCTCCATCTCCTCACTGTGGGTTGCTCAGCAGCATTCACAACATCACCACCCTCAGCACCTTGCACATGTTGGTTTATGATAGCAAGAACAGCCCCTAACATTTTGTGTGACTTAAGCTTTTTAAGCTTTCCATCTTTGTATACTGCAGTGTTGCAGAGTTCTTGGGAAAAAAAGGGGGGAATGTTGTTTGCAGAGTTTAAGGTGCTGGTTGGGCTGGGCTAGACTGCTGCCTGTGTAATTGGCTGATTCTGATATATTTCACCTGGCAGCTCTGCTAGTTCTCCTTGGTTAACTTCCTACTACTTCTTTTCCTTCCTTTTGCCTTTCTGTTTCCGCCTGGGGGGAAGTGCCGTGCACACGCTGTGTGCATGTTTGCAAGGAGTTTCCTATCTTTTAACATTGTGTACCTTTGCTTTGAGGTTTTCAAATAGGACAACTGTAGGCATGCCTCTTGCAATCCTGAGCAACTCAAAGCAAACATAAGCCACTATGCTCCAATTAACTTACAGCCTGTCTGACACACCCCCTCATGATGTCACCTATATTCTACTCTACTACTCACCTACTCCTACTCTTACACTCTTGGGATATGGCTTACATGCTGGGGAAAATTGGGATTCACTATCCTTATCCTCATTTGCATAGGATTGCCTACTAATGTATGGATACATCTCTCACACTGAGCTTCCCCCCCTTAGCAACCACTACTCAATGGCCATGTTGTCTTCAGCCTGCTATTCACCTGCATGGCAGAATAAGCTTTTTAGTGAAAATGCCTATTTTTGGCTTTTTTTAAAATTATTTTCTTGTTTTTATAAGCGCCGCACGTTTGCACGGTGCTGCGCTATGCTTAAACATCGGAGATCGGGGAAAAAAAGTTAAATTTTTATATTTTTAAACATTTATAAATGCCAATGGCCTTATATTTGGCCATTGGCATGCTTCCTCAACTGTATGCATCCTTTATTTGGAGCTGTCATAACTCCGTTTAGCTATTTGCAGAACGGTACTCCGTTACCAATGGAGTACATTTCTGCAGCTAACACCAATCTTCCACGGACAGGTTAGTATTTCCTGGATCACAAATTTACCTCATTTGCATGGCTTTCACCAGCAAATGAGGTAATTTGCATACCATGATGCTGTCCATGCAAGAGTAGCTTTAGCAGCTCTCGTGCACGCCCCTGCCGGCTGTACCTGGATCGCACGGCAGACATATTGCCAGCGTGAGCTCCACTCTTCTTGCACTCTGTGCAAGCTTTCGTAAATCCAGCCCATTATCTTTTTTGCAGTGTGGTGGTTCAGATATTTTTTCTTTTTCTTTGTGCATTGTTCTTGGATTTCCAAACCTTTGGTGTGAAGGCTCCTTCTATTTTTTGGATTTCTTTGCCGAATTTACTTTCACCAACAGTAGAGTTTTCTTTTTTCTCCACTGTTCATTTGACCTCAGAATTAGTATATATAAGTCCAGGGTGTGTGCGGGGGGGTCTCCCCCACATGGGGAGCAGGGGGATGCCCCCCTACAAAAGCAAAATTGTTGAGTTGTTTGTAAATGGTGGTTTTAGTGAATGATTTTAATTGTTTCCATTCGTCGAAAATTACCCTTGATGACTCAACATGAATCCCCAAAAAATGGTACAACCCACCTTTGGTAAAGCAACGTGGTCTGTTGACCATGTCCTCCCATGCTGACAGATACTGGATCTGCCTGGAGTGACACCAAAAACTAAGCCAATTACTAAAATCAATCATTTTATGTTCATACTGTGGCATCATCTTGGTGAAGGTAGAATGCTGCCAAATGCAAGGCTCTTATCCATCTGTGACACATATTCTGAGAGACCCTGCAAGTCTGAGTTCACCATGGTCATTGGTACTGGATTTTTTCAAAACTTCATACACTTTAAACTGAGTGTTTACTGACTTTATCCTTAGTTTTCTGGACACCTAGAGTACTGTACTACAGAATGGGTAGCCAGTAATTTAGGATACCTTATACAAATCTTGGTAAATAATGGGCCTGATTCCAAAAAAATTTACTCTCAGTGTAAGCAGTCACTTAGGCTGAGAGCAGGTCTTTTGGAACCTGGGCCCTGATGTAAGCTTGCTTATTTAAATTAATTTGTATTTACTCTACTGCATACGTTGACCTGAAAAAGCATATGCAAAAGTTTTTTATCATAGGATCATAGGAAATTACTAGGTTATTTGTCCTGAGGCCCTTACAAGCCTAGCCAAGAATTTAGCCCATGTTCCGACAAGTTAGCACCCGATGCCCCTGTCCAGCAGGGACACAGGTGGAGTCCCAGCAGTGTATTTTCTGTTCTCCATCCAGTTATCCAGGTTGTGCTTAAAAAGGGTTAATGAGATACTCTGCTTGATGTGGAGAGGGAGTCTGTTTCACAGAAGGGGAAGTCTCTGGGACACAAATCTGTCCCGCCACCAAGACTTATTGATGTCACAGACCAGGTTCAGGTCATGCATACAGGTTACTTGAGTAAAGCTTGACTTGCAGATATGCAGTAGTCCCATCAAGGTGGGGTTTGAGATTGCTTTGTTTGCCAGACAGACATGACCTATGAGGAGTCTGTATGAGACTGAGTAGAAGGGCAGTGCTTTTAGCCTACCTGTATAGGGTAAATGTTTGAGTCCCTGGATCCACCTGGTGAGGAACCTCTGTGGTCTCTCCAGCTGCTGCATGTGTTTTGTGAGTGACATGCTGAAAGGGGCATTGTACTCAATAATGGATTTACAAGGGATGAATACAGGGATGTTATGACCTCCTTGCTCCTGGATGAGATACCCTTACTAATGAGGTGGGCCATGTAGAAAGCTTTCTGTACAACGGAGGCAATATGGTGGTCAAAAGTCAGTTTGCTATCAATCTGGTTGTCCAAGTCCCTCTTGACTGTGTGCTTAGGACCTTGTTATTAATGTGATAATTTTTGGGGATGTCACTCTCCCCAAAGGGGATGACGATGCATTTTTTAGCATTCAGTTTGAGGCCGTTTCTGGCAGCAGTCATTTGTTTGGGTGAGATCCTCTTGGAGGATCTCAACATTACTAGGGGAATTGATGACAGCACCCAGCTTGCAGTCATCTGCAAACTTGGTCAGTCATAGCCTACTGGTTTGGCCTGCACCTCAGAAAAGTATATCCCAAATAACAGGGGCCCCAAGACCGATCCCTGGGGTACACCGCTTATAACTGGTCTACCGCTTGAGGTGGCCTCCCCTATTTTGACTATGTGGGTTCTATCAGTAAGCCAGTTTGCTACCCATCTGGTAACATATGGATTGATGTCTAGTTGAGAGAGTTTATCTATTATACCTGAGTGGGGAATAGTGTCAAAGGCTTTGGACAGGTCAAGGTAGGCTGCATGTACCACTTTCTCCTCATCCATGGCTTTGATAACTGTCTCAAAGAAGTTGACCAAATTTAACAGGCATAACCTTCCGTTGACGAAACCAAACTGGCAACCTCCAAACACTTGACCCCACACAATGTCCTCATTAATAAGATCCATGATAATCCATTCCATGGCCTTGCAGATCAGGCTAGTTAGGCTGATGGGTCTATAATTTCCTGGATCGGTAGACTCTCCACTTTTGTGCAAAGGGATGATGGTGGCTGTCCTCCACTTGACTGGGATGAAGCTGGTATTCAGGCTTTGGTTGAATAGGATGCCTAATGGTGCTGCAAGTTCCTGCCTAAGTCATGTAGGATGCAGCCTGGGATGTTACTGGGTCCCACGGAGGCTGCATTTTTTGCCTTTGAGAGGGCAGTGATGACTTGCCTCCTAGAGATAAGGGGAGGGGGGGCATGTGCTGGGGATGTCCTGATTTACTGATGGGGGAACAGAGGGGTGAAGTTTTCACTGAACCTGTCTGCCAGCAGTTTGGCTATATCTATGACATGTTTGTATGTCGTGTCCTTGACCACCAGTTCTGAGCAGATCTGAGTGCTTCCTTTGAGATTGCAGACATATGTGAAGAAGGCCTTGTGATTGCCTTAAGTAGATGTGGCCAGTTTGGACTTGAAGTTTGCTTTGGAAGATTTCACTAGTGCTCTTATTTGCTTGTTCAGGCTAAGGAGAGCTTGCTTCCAATTGGGCACCTGCTCCTTCTTGGTCCTGGACAGCAATTTTTACCTTTTATTATAGAGTTTATTTATTGCAGATGTCCACCAGACAGGTTTACTCTTCCTTGAGGAGGAGGATTTTGTCATATCGGGTATTCCTGATTTCATGCAGCTACAGTATATAAATGTTTGTATAGTACTTTGGTGTAGGTTTGGACATTTGTACCAGTTATTACTATGGAGGGGGAGGGGGCTGTGAAGCTGTTTATACCTTCCCTCAGGAGGTTGTAATCAGCTTTGGAGAAGTTTTTTGTTTGACCCTAGCTGGGGAGAGGGTGGTTGGGGTAGATGGCAATTTCAAAAGTGACCAATTTGTGGTTGGATCTTGCCAGGCAGGATGATACTGTAGGGATGCAGCAGTAGTTACTCATGTTGGTTGATACCAACTCCAAGAGATTATCAAGGCATTTGTATTGACAAAATCAAGGAATCTCTAGGCATTTGTGTTTTGGCATGAGTAGTGCTTCCAATCTATGGTTGGATAGAATGTCACCCAGGATCAGGGTAAAAGGTTGAATCTTGATAGATTTGAAGAGGTCCAGATTGGTGGAGTGGGCATCTTGACTCAAAGTTGGTGGATTGTAGCTAGCAATGATTTGAACAGGGATCTTGTCAATGGTTAACTGCACATGGAGTGTCTCCTGTGCATCATGCAGTTTGACCAGACCGGCGGTGTGTGTCTTTAATGTATATTGCAGCTCTACCTCCTTTTGCTTTGCTGCTCACAGTTTACGGAGGAATGATGGGATGAGTAACCTGGTATGGCTGGGGTGCTCTCTGCAGCTTTGAACCAGGTTTCTGTGATTAATACAAACAAGATGCTGACATTTGTGCAAAGTGCCAATATGTTTGTCTGATCCTGTTTTGTTGCTTCCAGTTAGGCACCTGGTGCTTCTTGGTCCTGGACAGCAATTTTTGCCTTTTATTATAGAGGATCTAGCACTCATCTGCTTCAGTTTCCTTTTGTTTTTGTAAGCCTGTTTATAGGTAGATCTTACAACAAAGTAAGTCACTTACACTGAGAGTAAGTCTTTCGGAATCAGGGCAGACTTACACTGAGAGCAATTCTTTTGGAATCCAGTCCAATATCTTTATTTGAAAATAATGATAAACTTAATTACAAGCCATTTACATCTACAATGATTACACTCCAGTTTCTGATTACTGACTACAATAATAATTTTCAAAAAATAATTATTAAATAAATGGATAACTTACCAAACATTGCTTCCAGGCGAAATACACATCTGATAAAATTATCAAAATCCACAAGAAGATCATCATCGGAATACCGAGCAGCAATGATGGAATACAGGGAAGTATTTAGTTTGATACCTATGGAAATAAAATGCAAAGGCATGTTACTAACACTAACACAGCTACATTTTGTGAAAATGGGTCTTTAAAGTTATAATAATTTAATCCCTGATAACAATTACATGGCAAAAAAACAAAACCTAACTAATCCATGTATCATTAAGTACATGTCTGTAGAAAGTGCAGGTTTTAGTCGAAGCAAAAATGACAGCTGTAGGAATACTGCCACCTTTAGAACTTCAGTCGGGACTTTTGGTCCATTGTTCAAAGTTGGCAGCAGCATGAAAGTGGTGAGATCTGCAAATATATCTAAGAAACATGCCTTGTAACATTCTCTTGTGATATCCAAGCTATTTGCATGAAAGGGAATATATGTCACATACACATCACAGGTTTATATGTGAACTTTTTTGGCCCTGACAGAACCTATCTTGGCTTCAAGTTGCATCTCTCCTCCCAGTCCCCCTCATGTAATACTCACTGAACATCAAATCACAATGTCTAATAGATCTCATGTCCAGAGGAAATGCACTTTACTAGTAGTAATCCCTTACTGTCCAGAGATGAGGGCGGGGTTTCAAGGTGTACGACAAAAAATTGCCTGTCATCCAGGAGGTAGGTTAATATTTTCTGTTTTGCTTGTTCTTACTTCTCTTGCCTGATGTAGAGATGTCCAGTGTGTGCTACATGCAGGTGCATGTCATCACACACATAAACTGCATTGTTCCAGGAACTTAATTAATTTCCTAATGCAGTATCAAGGTCTGTTGCAACTGAAATATTTGCAAAGCCATCAGCAGCACTTATACGTTCATGGGTAAGTACTAGGCCAGCTGCCTTGTAGGACACTAAGCCCAACCAACTTCCCTTTTTGTGTTTGCATTAATCTATCCCACTTGGTTAGAGAGTGGCTTTACCCGTCCCATGGTCGATAATTATATATTATCCCTAATGAGAATAAGTGGGATCATATCACAGATAATTTGAGGGGACCCATGCATGGGAAAAATCATTTATGATCTGTTTCTGTCCATTAGTAGTACAAGGAGCAGTTCTGGAGTAAATTTTCTGTTTTCTATCGGCGGATCAAAGTTGTTCTTGAATATGGACAGCAATGTACTTTGTTTTATGTGCATGTGAAGTCTGTTCCAGAGCAGAGCAATCCTCTGTGAGATATACCTTTCCCACCAAACTGTTCTGTTGCTATTGCAAAAGAGGTTTAGATTCATAGACTGAGTACTTCTGATGCCATTTAGCTTGTTGGCTTGGGGGGATGCCTTGTATGCCAAACACAGGTCACCTCTTAGTTGTCTATAGGATACACAGTATAGTGACAGGGCTCTGAGTCGGTCCATATAGGACATGTTGTTTAGGCCTTGCATCCTTTTAGTAAGGTATCTCTGTGGGCACTCCAATTATTGCATGTGTCTGGACAGATGCATGTCAAAGGGGGCATTATATTCAGTCAGTGAATATAATGAATTCTCTTCAAGATTTAATTTCCTGAAACAACACAGACTGATTTATATTTAGAGACTTGCCTCTCTGACATGTGTGTGCACATACATATATTTATATCTACATTTATCTATATATATATATATATATATATATATATATCTATATATATATATATATATATATATATATATCTATATCTATACACACACATACACAAACACATGCGCGAGTGCGTGCATGTGCACACGCACACACACATACACACTCACATATACACACACACACACGTGCATATGCACAGAGATAGATACAGCTATATTAATATATATATATATATATATATATATATATATATATATATATATATATATATATATATATATATATATATGAGTTTCATTATGAAATGTCAAAGACAAAATTTTACAAGATATAATACATTGACCCATTTCATCTAAAGCTCTATCACCACCAACCTTTATGAAAAACAAAGATTTAGTTCAATTAGTTTACATTTTTGTTCAAATACTTAACATAACCATGCACCATACAGGAAAAATAAATAAGTAAAATAAATAAATAAATCACAAGCTCTCTACCTAAAATAGATGCACCTTTCCTAGAAGCCTATTTACAAACGTATTTTTTTACATAGAGACTCCACTGACCTCAACCCTTAATGTGTTGTGGGGGATGCTTCCCCACCCCTGTAGCATATGTAATACATTACTGTTGCACTGCATCAAAGAAAGAGAAATAACTCAAAATTATGCACCTATGTTATAGTTAATGTACCACAAGATAATTTGATAAAATATACTACTGACTCAGCAACAACTCTAGCCACAATAAAATGAACATGCAGTGAAAACTATGGAACCCATATATAGCTACTGATATATATGTGCATAGTTTAGGTGCAAAAAAGAGAAGTGACAATGTGATGACAATAGACAATGTAATATTTTGAGGACGTGTTTAGTTTTTTATTGTATGTGATTATGGATTATTTTGTTATCTACATTTCTCATAATTTTATATATGTTTTAAAATGTCCTCTCTAATATCCTGAATAAAAATCTTAAATGAATGAATGTGATGGCAGAAGTAGCAGAAAAAAATTATGATTAACATAGCATAGACTGTTGCAATACATATCAATTCCAGATGATGTATCAAAAAAGGGCAACTACAGGTTCAACATGCAGTAACTTTATTATGCCCATGATTTCTGTGCCATTCCATTTATTTTTCATTCATTTCTCCTCCCTTTCCAACTTTGACTCCCGATGATACCCAGCAGTGCATGACTTGAGACCTCCTTCTCCTACCTCCGTTGCCTCAGTACCTTTTATCCTTTCCTTTCTCACTACGAACCTCACTAATGCCTGTCTCATTCCAACTTGTTAAATGCATTCCCCCTTACAATCCAACCTTTCTTTCCACTCAGTCTAAAATCGTTGTCCTCCCATTTCCTTCCCTGGTTCTTCCCTCCTTTTACTGTTAAACTCTCAGGCTCTAAAATCTCATTAAAATTCTGGCATTCCCTGGATATCTTCATAAGCCTTAAAGTTCTTCACAAAACATTTCCCATCTTGATTTGGCCTGTGTATATTCCCTGCTTTCCAGATATTTCCTTTTATTTCTCTATCACAATTAATTCATCTCCTGTTCATTCCTACCTCCTTACTTATTGCCCTTACATTTTTTCTAAATATAATAACTACTGCACTTTTGCCCCTTGCACACAGTTCTTCTTCATTGCCAGATATTTTTCCTTTTGGGTTTCTCTTCATCTCTTGTCTTTCACTTCATCTCTTGTACGAACACTACCTTTGCTCCTAGTCTTCCCATCTCATACACCCTTTTGCTTTTTTAATCAGACTCGACCTTCTGTGTTCTACATCACTGCATTTGAACTCTCCTCCTCCTCCTCTCCCCTATCTCCCCTTCCTCCTACTCCTGTCATGCAAAAGTATCTTTCACTCCCACCTTACAGAAGCTGGACAAGGGGCCCTTTACCTTTGGATACCTAATTGCCTTTGCTCAGACAGACAGGTAGATGCATATAGATAATTTGCACAATACCGCATTCTTGTAATGCTTACCTATTTCTTCTAAAGCACCACGCATCTCATAGCAGCTCATAGTTCCTGAGCGGTCCAGATCAACTTTCTTATAAACTTGCTGTAATATAAATTAAGGGCATTTAGTGGACACTAGAAAATAAACACATTAATTGCCACTCACAGTGTGTGTATGTGTGTAACAGTAGATCTGCACTCTACAGTTAGCAAATCTATGATATCTGAAGTTAATACACAGGCATGGCCATGAGAGTGTAAACATTCAGCATGTAATGCTAACATGCAGGAAACCAATGGTAAATTACCACAATTAAGGCTGCTATTACACAAGCAAACTTAACCTTAGACACAAAAGAAACTCATTCAATTTTTTTCTAAATACATTAAATATTTATATATTAACCAATTAAGTTATACTTTCAGTTTTTCTGTACTCTGTCTATTCAGACAATGAATCACATACAGTAACATTCTCTTGCCTACATTATGAGTACAATAGCTGCTGATTTCCTATATGCTTCTAAGCAACTTATTTAAGTAGACCAAAGCTCCAAACTTAAAAACAAGCACATGTATCATACAACTTACCTTGTTAACAATGTTTTAAAAAGTGGCATATTTCCAGACTGTTTACTCCCTACATTAGTGGTCTCAAACTACCAGCTCATTGGCCAGATGTGGCCCTCAAGCATGTAACTTATACCCCTCACAAGCTGCTCCTAATGATGTCCCCAAGTGGGTGAGTAGGCACCTCTGTTGATTTGACTGATTACCATTCAATTTCTAGTTGTTCATTGGTTCAACCACTGTGTAGCAATGGGACGTTCAAAAATTGGCTTTGTGGAGAGTGGGTCGGTCCAATCACTGGCTAAGGTTTGCATTACTGCAGTCAGTATGCAGAAATGAAACAGAAATATGGCTATCTGGTTAGCTATTCCATGACTGGAAGAAAATAAACTTTTGCACCTTCAAATTAGGTAACATATATGACATCCCTCCTCTGGGTCAGTGATCAAGGACTCTCAATCCTCACCACGGACAATGGTGAAGGATGTTCACTTGGAACAAAGATAGATACACATCAGTATTTCCAGATGTAGCTCTCTGCACCAAGCACAACTTCCCTTAAGAGCACACAGAGAACACACTCAGTCTGGGGGCTGGGTTTCTCTCTCTCCAGGCCCCTAGTAAGAGTCCCCACTGACACAGCTGTAGAGTTGAGTCCTCAGCCAAGTGTTCCAAGACAAGTCCCTCACCACCCTCTCTGTGAAACCAGTGCTCTGCATCCCTGCTCCAAGTAGCTCACACACACACACACACACACACACACACACACACACACACACACACACACACACACACACACACACACACACACAAACACACACACACATACGGGAAAGGCTGGCACAGATTTATCAGCTACACTCCCTCTGCCCATACTATAAAGTAGATACTGCCACCAGAACACTCCAAAGCCAGATACTCTAAGGCTCTTACAAGGGTACCCAATTATACTGAATAAAATTAATACTAATACAAATGGTAGTGTTTGACCAATGCAGCAAGGCTTTCAGGAGTGGCCACAGTGTCACCAAATAAGCATCTGTACTCTTAAAGGTTAAAATATTATCCAAAAGACCAGCCACAATGAAAAGTTTAAATATATTTCATAATAAATAATAAAAGAACATAAAAATACTAAATATCTATCTATTTACAATAAACACCAGAGTTTCAGTCATAGGAAGTATTAAAAATAACACTGATGGACAGATTCATACAGATACAGAAAAACAATACTTAACTAATCTCACTATATTTTTTTGATGGAGCTAAAGAATTACTGTCCCCCTAGTTCATTTACTAGAGCAAGGCAAGATGAAGTGCATGAGTGCTCCTTCTTTGTCAGGTTTCAAAAACAGACTGCCCTGAGACTTCTGTCTCATCTAGTATTAAAACATAATTTCAGTGCTGGATTACAAAATGACATCACATCTGGTCATCTGACTTCTGGTTCCCACACTACCTCCTTTACTAGGAACTGAACCAGAATCTAGCACATATGTGTTACCGTACACACAGATAGAGCTTTGCTAATATGTGTTACAGAATCTGGAAGCTGTAAAACCATTTCTTCCAGGGTAGCAATTAGTTCCCCCTAAGGACAATACAGTAGGATTCCTAGTCCTGGTTTTCATAGACATTTTGTCTTTGACTGCAATCAGAACTGTAAGATACAATCTTTATGGCCTAAATCAGGTAATTTGAAAAATAGTCTAAAATTAAAGTTATCTAGACTGAGATTAATGTCTTCTCTTCCAGTATCCTCTGTTACAATACATTCATTTCAACAGATACAATACAGTCTGACATACAGGATATTTTTTTCTGTCAAGCAGGACCCACTGTTGGTACATTTTTAATACAAGCAGCTTTACAAATACATTTTCAAACCAAGCACCTGTACAAATCAATTTGATATACAAATGACATATAATTCTTTACAAAACTCCAGCTAGCTATGCTGGCCCATATTACACATATATTGGCTTACTTCTTCTAGCATGGCTTGCAATATCTCATCACATCATCATAACATATAACTTGTTGGTTCTATTTGATAGGTGTAAGCACAGTGTAAATATAAAACTCATAACCATTAAAACAGGGAAGGGTCAGCAACCCATTGAACATTCCTATACTATTTCACTCTCAGAGTATGAATTTACACAGTACTCCTCCCCAGTGAAGCAAAATTTATACTTCAGTCCCAAACAGTAAATGTGAGTAGGAGTTGTCATTGGCAACTGGTGAGAAGGTTGGATTTGACTCTCCATATGCGATTTGAGTTTGAGGTCTACAAACCCTAATGTTTTGGACATTTAAAAAAATTGTTTACATAACTGCAAATTCTTTGCTTCTAACACACACTAGTTGCCTACATTTATTTGTTCAGATCCTTCAGAGAAAAAAAAGGTGGAATCACCTTTTAAATTAAGCATTTCAAAAACCAGAAAACTACCACTGAGGTCAACAAATATGCCACTCCTGTGACCTTATGAGATATTGGAAATATAGTTGCTTCGTTGCAAAGCGCATTTATTTCTACTGCTTGAATAACTCCTACTGACATCTATTCCATATCACTGGATTTAGAAGAGTCATAAACTATAGAAAAGTTTACATAAACACAGAGACATCTAGGAGCTTGCAATCATTCCTTCTCCAATACCCATTTAATCCAGTTCATGGCCATGGTAGAGCCAGAACCTACTGTGGCACTCAGTGGGTCGAAAGGGCAGAAGCTAATATTGGATAGGATGCTAGCACACACACACACACACACACACACACACACACACACACACACACACACACACACACACACACATAAACCCACACAGACACAATCATTCTCCTATAAAATGCACATTTAGAGGCATTTTGGAGTATTACCAGTTCACTTAAAGTGAAATTTTAGGATGTGGAAGAAAACCAGAGCAACCATGAAAAAACATAGGAAAGACATGAAAACTCCATGGAGAAATGAGAAATGAAGTGGTGAACTATGTACTACATACAGCAGGGGTAACTGCTGCACCCAATAAATATACTATAATACTTCTTAGTCTAATTATTAAACTGAATTTTGAGAAAGTTGTTTCTTCAGTAACTAAGAGCTTTATTGCAGTACTGAGAAAAAAATACTATTTCCCATAATATCAGTATCAGTTAGGTTTTCATGAAAGTTTGCTAAGTGGCACTTTACTATAGTGACCTTAATATTTTGTAGTTTATTCCAGGAGTGCATACCATAAGGAAAGGTCTGTAAAAAAAATAAAAAAATATATATGAATATTCTAATCATCTGCAGCTCTGATGAGCAGTAGTCACCAAGATGAAATGATGGGAAGGAAAAAACATGCATTAAATAAAAACGGTCTTAGTAGAGATCCTCGGGGGTATACCACTTAAAATAATACAATTTCTTCATTTTATTTCCCTAATAATAACCTTCTTGGTTCTTTCTATTGGCCAAGATCTAATCCAATAGCTTATATAGATTTATACTGTGGTGGGTTAAGGCAGACATTGTTCATAAATGTTAGGATGGTACTGGAGGTCTCAGGCATGTCTGTAGACACCACAAAAACATGTTAACCTATGTCCACTATTTGTTTGGTATGAAAAAATATATACACTTTTTTGAGAGCCCAGTTCATTCAAGATCAACAGCTCAAATAGGCAATTGGTTAAAGCATGTATAACTCATCCCAAGGTTCTGTGATCTCACAGATATTAGTTATGGAGTGAGATGGTACAGCTGCCTGCATGGCAATTTGGGAGCTTTGTTTATTTGTTTTTTAACATTACAGGACAAAACAGGTTTATCAGAAAACACATTTGTTAGCATATATATATATTTCCTAGATTTGAGGCCTCACTGATACTCTAATAAAAAAGTGATTTGGTTAGTAAAGCAGAAAGCACTGGACTGGAAAACCATGCTGACTAATAAGAAGTCAAATTATGTGTTAAAAACTTTGTTATGAATAATCTATTTAAAGATTTTATTCAGCATACAAGTCCAAGTGATCAGTCTGTAATTATGAGAGTTTACACAGACTAGTACTACACTTGTGTCCCTCCAGACAGATGATAACATTATGTGTCTTTTTTCAACAATACCAAGAGTGGGAAAATAAAAGAAAGACTCTCACTCTAACATCAAGGGTCTTTCCATGATAGGTTCTATCTTTTAGACTCTTCTCTTTAACTATCAGTATTCTATATATTTTGGAAATCCCTGCACTTGCAAATGGATGCATACATCTAACGATGGATATTATGACATCATTGCATATCACCACAGACATGTTCATCTCCCACAGCTGCCATTTTTTCTTTTTCCTACAGTTTGGATGATGATCTTTGTGATTACTGGTAAAATGATCCACTGTTTATATACTTTTTTCTCTTGGTACATTCCTGACAAGAGTGGCAGATCAAGGCTCCTTATGAGGCTGGTCGAATGCTCTCACTTGACAATTAGTGAATGGGCTAGAGTTTTGTGGCTGTGTCTCATGTCTTCTCTCAGTAGCAGTAACCATCCCTGCTTTTGTTTCCTGCTTCCCTGTATTTAGGCATGAGAGAAGAGCTTTGCAAGGTGCATCAATGAATCCCACTGTCAGGTTGCCTCTGTGTGGGACGACTGTCTGAAGGTAGTTTGTGTGAGTGATGATAGCCTGAAATATACAAACCACAATATTTTCCACTACTGTATGACTGTGGAGCTAGTGCATATTAATTAGGGGGCTTATCTCTACATGGTGGGGCAGAGGGGCTTGCCCCCTGCAAAAAACACAAGTGGTTTTCATTGTAACTGTTTTATTAAGAGTCAGGCTGACAGAATTTGCAGAGTGATCATGAACCCACTTTGTGCCACCTTCCCCCATCAGTTCACTGGAAGTGGTTTTCAGTGTAACTGTTTTATTGACAGTCAGGCTGACAGAATTTGAAGAGTCATCATTAACCTATTTTGTGCCACCTCCCCACATCTAATATACTTGCTTCCTTGCACATCCATCCTGATCATGGGGACCATCTCCTAGAATCACTTGGTAATGAACTGAAGATAATCAAAGACAAAGCTTCTTTCGTTAAGGCCTCCCCATCAATCAATTTATATATGTCAACCTGGGTTGCACAGAAGTGCCAGAGAGAGCCCATGCCAGAATCTATTTATCAGGTGAGAGAGATTGGCACTAGGGGGCTGCATTTGGAGGTGCATGACTTCATTTTTAAGTATACTGGTTGAATGCTGGTTCCTGTCCAACTGTATGCCTCTTCCCTTCATGCATGTGCCTCATCTGGCCTGTCTTTCAATGTATAATGACTGTGCATTTGCTATGTCATGAGTCCTGACATGATCTGACCCTAAGATTCAGAGTATTCAGCAAACCATTTCCAATTTGTTTCCCAGGGACACCATGTATGCGGATCTTTGTTTTTATTGTGATAGATGAAGCTTTGAAGCTCTTGATCTCCTCTCGCTCCTCATGGAATAAGACCTCCTTAGGGAGATCATGAGAAGCTTCATCTGCTGCTTCTTCCTTTTCCCAGACTAGAGCTGGGGGTGGTTTCTCTGAGCATTTTGTGATTGCCTCCTTCATGGATCCAGACATTGTTGATGTTTTCACACAAACCAAGATGAATCTGCACACTTCTGCAGTTGCCACTAGGAGGGCTGATGCCCTGCATCATCTTTTGGCAGACTGCAATAAGGTCTTGTCTCCAACTTCTCTGTTGACTAAGGGGTAGATAAAACAGTCTTAAGTCCATGCTTCATCTTCGCCTAGCATGTTGTCAGAGTGACCTGAGACGGCAGCATGAATGGCAATATGGTACACTCCTCTTCTGTGAAGGACAGTATCTTCACCATGAACTGCTAATCTGGTACAACTATACCTTTCCAGCTATTTACCATCTATGACAGATACCCTGGCTAGGGCTGTGGACATAGGGTTTGCCTGCAGAGGACATTTTGATTAAGTTTATCCCCAAAGGGAAATGACATAAAAAAATCTTTAAATGCATTTTCTCTTTGATGAAGGTGTTGAGGCAAGGGCTTCAATCCCTATCTGATGCCTTCTTGAGTGCTAATTCACAACATGCTGTGCAGGGAATTTGTTTTTATGCAGATTGACTTTTCCATCTATCAAATGTATGAGCGCCATACAGGAACCTGAGGCAGGACCAAGTATTCTTGGCTGGCCCCTGTCCCTGTACTCTCCAGTCTTTCTTGGAATCCTGGTCTAATTCCACAAAGTTCCAGATTTCTGAAATTGGGATGGGTTCAGGTGAAGCTCTCCATGATTCTGAAAAAGCTGTCTCTCCATACTTTCTCACTGATCATTTTTAAGAGCAATACTTATTAAAAAAAATGCCAATTCCAAGTAATATAAACCATACAGTTTTTTTGTACTAAATGATGGTACAATCGCAGATTTTTTTATCTAACACAATACTAACGCTAAACATTTATTAGACAATCACTATTTACATATTATGGCCACTATGCATGTTTTGGCCACTCAGTAGGGAAAGGGGAACTACATTTGAGTGACTTCTTCTTCAGCAATATGTTCCTTCACTGTGGGGTTCTGTGGGAGACAGAGGAGCAAGGTAGACTCCACTACCAAGTGGACAAGGAAAGTTAACCAGATACTGATTTATTTACATATTTACATTTGCTCATCAGGAAAGTCTGACTGGGCAATGGTACCCATTTTCAGGGGTGGCCCAGGGAGTATAGAACAATATTAAGATAATCACAGACATAACTAGTACATAACCTGAATAAGTAATGCAATCAATTTAATATAATTGCTATACAAAATTAAAGACAATGATTTACTGGTAAAGACATATAAAAATAATAAGATACTTGCTATAGGAAAACAAATAAACAGAATGACTCACTGGCAAAGACAATATAACACTGAGTACAATACACATATTAGTTATATTGAATAAGATGGGTGAAGCTGTGGGAAAGGAGGGTGAAAGTACAACACTAGTGAATTAGGCTTGGAGAAGACAGAAGGCCATGATATGTGGATAGGAAATAATAGATGATGTAACACAGAAAACTAATAGAAGAGTGTAGACAAGGCAGGGTTGTAACAAGAAAATTCCATTTTGTACTCATGAGCTGTTAGTGCTACCCCTCTTAGACACATATCACTCAGAAATGGACACATCTCTCAAAATGCTGTCCCCCAAGCACTTAATAAATGTAAGTAACATTTACAGCTATTTTCCCTAATATTACTAAAGAGGTTGTTTTTTGATTAGCAATGTAGCATCTGTTGTTGGAAGCATTCATATAGACAGCTGTAGACATAATATGACCTGAAAAAAGGCACATAGATGTGCTGCTCAGAAAAAAATGTACTTAGTAGAGTATAAAGAGTATGCCAGGCTACACCATTGAGACAAGGAAGTAGTAAAGAAATAATAGATAGAGTAAATTAAATAAACTCAGGACTGGTTAATATGAGTGGGGAATAGTAATATATGTATATTATGAGCAGATGGTACTCTACTGGTGATGAGCAATATAGATTGGGTTAATATTTATATGTACAAAAAGGATTATAAGAATATCTGTCTATCATGTTAAATGGTGGGTTTAGAGCTTTTGTTTATGGAATTACTAGGTGGAAGGAAGGGTTTTACTTCCTCTCTTTTTTTTTTTTTTTAGTTTAGGACTTTCATTTGTCTTCTGACCTTAAGCTCCCTTCTCTAGCACAGAAGGGGTGGAGGTCCTAAGGGAAGCTTTTGGGAGGATCTGTTCCATTTCTGCCTCTGAAGTTACTACCCCATGTTTTAGTAGAATAAGTCTGTGTAACCACAAGACCTGGATATGTTCAAAGTCTAACCAACAGTGGGTGCTTTATGCAAGTAGAACTCACTATACTCCCATTCTGCTGGCATTGGGGTTTAGGCTGAGGACTCCTAGGAAAGGACACTACCCCCTTGATTGCTATTTGAGATCCTTTAAGTGAGATTTTTTCAGAAAAAGAGCATATTTAATGCTCCCTGGCTCAAAGGACCATTCATTTTAGGAGGGCTTCTTCATAGATTCATAGGTGTATACTAGGCTAATGACCACTGGGGGCTTTATAAGCCTAGCCCTGCAACCCAAATGTATCTCATGAGTTATTGACTGTGCCTTAGAGGTTATTTTAAAGTGTGTATGTTAGGGAATGATTTAATGGCTGCCTCTGTCCCTCAGAGACATAGGTGTCAGACCAGGGGTGAATTTCCAGTTTTCCGTCCACGGGTCCAAGTTGTGCTTGAATAGGGTTAGGGAAGGGTACTTCTTCACATGGATGGGAAGCCTGTTCCAGACAATGGGGAGTCTGAGTTACATACCTGTCTTTCCAACATGTCCTGTTTAAATCTTTAGATCTAGTAGTTCTGGTGTTGTTCATTTTGCAGATATGAAAAAGGTCCAGCAGAGTGGGATCCTATGATGCCTTGTATGCCAGGCATAAATCGCCTCACAGCAGTCTGTAGGAAACAGAGTATAGAGACAGAGCTTTGGAGTGTACTGCATATGACATTGTGTTTATGGCCCATGTTCTTTTTGTGAAGAACTTCTGTGGACATTTCAGTTGTTGCATGTGCCTGGTGAGGTGTATGCAGATGTGGGGCAATATACTCAATGATGTATCTGATGAGGGCTGAGTACACTGGCAAGATTCCTTCCCTTGGACCTATATATCATTCCCTTGCATATAAGTTGACAGGCCTAGAATGATTTTCTTACTACCTTAGACACATGTTGGTTGAAAGCCAGGTTACTATCTATGCAAGTCCCCAATTCCCTTTCTACCATGTTTACTTTTAGGGGTGTTTTATCAATGAGGTAGTTTCACCGGGTGGCCATATTCCCAAAAGGTACTATTATGCACTTCTTGGCAGTAAGTGTTAATCCATGACTTTGGCACCAGTCATTTGTCTGTGCTACAGAAAGGTCTAACAGAGTCATTTGCCTGTGTCAGACCATCCTGTAAGATATTAGTATCTTAGTGGTGGGGGTTCTATGAGTGTTCCTGGCTTGCAATCATCTGTAAACTTGGTAAGACAAAGTCTGTGAGGTTTCTGAAATGGTCACTCTTTCCATTAGGATTAAGACTCTGCTTGGGCATTTGTCCAGATATTCAGGATACTCATTTCAATCTGCTTGGATGACACTTGTATGCTGGTTTGCTACTAGCTTCCCATTTCACAGGTGAGCAGTGGCTTGTGGGGACAGTACTAGTTTGCCTTTTCTTCATTTTGACCCCTTGGTGTCAGCTTAAGAGTTGGGGCCTTGGCTCAGCATGGTTCAGCTAAACCATTTGTAACTTTCACTCCCAGGTCTTCTCAGAATCCACCTAGGGGTGGTGCCTGGATTTGGGTCAGTGGCTGTCTTCTGCCCTATTTTTTATTCAGGAAAAGGCCCTAAACTTGGTCCAAGGTTTCTTTTTTAGGGAGTCTGATAGGTTCATATCCTCATCCTAGCTCACTTCAGAGTGTCCATTTTAGTGCCCTTTTATGGGGGATGCTCAGGTCTGCCTCTTCCATTCTTTGGTTGGAAGGCCTCATCATTCTGGCAACTTCTTGCCCACAGTTCTCTTCTTGCATCTAAGAGAGTGTGGCCAGCTTTCCAGGGCTGATTCTCTCTCTCTGTTGCGGGCAGACTTGTGGCTCTCTGGGGAATTGGTTCAGGACTGACTGCTTGGGGTGGGACTCTTTGCAGACTAATCCTGTTTGCTTTGGTGAATTATTTATGTCACCCTTCTCTTCCTGTTTCTTGAGGAGGCTTGGATTCATAGCCTTTTTTTAGAAGGTTCATGTTTGCCTATTCTATGCGTTTTTTTTTCTTAAGGGATTTAAATCTTTGCTGGGCTCTCTGAGTCTGGGGTGGAAGTGGATTGTTCTGGCCTTTAGTAGCTTGGACAGAGTTCTGAGGGCTAGGTAAGAGCTATTAATTACTTTTTAGTACAATAAATGTGTTCACTAATATTAAGGCCCTGGTTCATTGAGAAACTCTGACCACTATTTCTTTTAACATCCCATATTTCAGAGGAGATATACTGCATAGCTATCAAATGTTAAGTTCAGAAATGTATTGCAGCATCCTCAGCTTTTTCTTGCCTCCTGGCCAGAACCCTTACCTACTGCATTCTATCAGCCTTTAGGAGCAATTTTATGTGAAGAGTTAAGAGCTGTTTGGAGTTATTTCACCAGCGGGCAAGCAGGAACAGATCTTCAAGTGAATTAGTGTTAACTTTTGTGTTCAGTTCTGGAAATGTCCAAGTTGTTTGAATATTTGCTGTCATTTCTCATCCCCAGTCAGACTCTGAAAGGGAAGGTCCAGCTCTGGGTTCTTGGTATGGGGTGGTACAATGAGATTTCAGTAGAAACTGCCTGGTTGTCCCTCTGGGATGATCAATTCTTATTCCTTAAAGAGGTCCCTCCTCTTTGGGATCTTCAAGTATGCTATAGGGTCTTTTGATCTTATGGCCTAAGAGTTTAAACAAGGGTAGCATCTTTCATCTGACTGTGTTTTCTGAGAGTTCTGGCTCTCTGTGACCTGCTACTGGATGACTTCTGCTCTACAAAGTCCTCCTCCTTTTTCACTTCCCTTTATAATGTTATCCCAATGTATAGGTGATCCTTCTGCTGGCTTCCTGTGGGGCTAAAAAATCAGGTGGAAAGAGAGGACTCCTCAATCCTGAGAGTGATGATTTATCAGTGTGTGTGTGTGTGTGTGTGTGTGTGTGTGTGTGTGTGTGTGTGTGTGTGTGTGTGTCTTGTACCCTAGTAGCACTTATTTCTGGGTCAGGATTTTAGCTCTTCCATTGATCCTGGTGAAGAGAACTGGCCTAAAATCCTGACCCTGCTTCACATGGGGGAACTGGTCTCTTTGAACCACATCTCTACCTGCTTACTGGCAGAAGCTGTAGATTTGTCTGCTATTCTGAAGAGTAGCTGCCTTTCTACAAAACCTTTGTATCTGCTGACTTGGAGGTGGGCCTCTTGGCTTGGTGTCCCTCAGTTTACAGCCTTTTTACCTTTTCTGGCATGGCTCCAGCTCCTTCTGCTTGGGTGATTCTACTGCTACAGAATCCAGCCCAACCCAAGGATCCAAAAGCGTCTTCAGTATTACAAATAAAAGAAACATTCTTACCATATCAAATGATCTACGAAGAGGACCCTTGGTGATGGAATAGAAATATCACCACTCCATCCCCCCTACAGTTACTTAAACTGAACTTGACTGCTAGAATCCATTTAGGTAAGGCAAGTATATACTTCTAGATCACTTGTTAGCAATAAGGGTGCAAAATTTCATTTTTTTTCTGATTTGCAGGAAGCCATTCACTTGTGGCAAGGAGGCAAACTAGCACATGCAGGGGATAAACGGAGTTATGTGGTTGGTGTCTGATGTCATGATGTCTTGTAACAGGTATACATCTTTCTTTGACTGCAGAAACTTGTATAAAAAGATGTCAAATGCTAATTGGTACAAATGGTGAATACAACCTTATGTCCCATCAGAAAGGGTCCTGTATATGGATCAAGTGAGATGGTAAGAATGTATTAGTTGCACATATGAGTCCTAGAGATTAAGAAACACAAATGATATCAAAGAGATGGATAATAACAGAAATGTTTACTAGAAATGAGTCTAATCAGAGTACTACATATGTTTCACATATACATTATTGGTCTGACAGATGGCATGAAGAGTGTGAGTGTGGAAGAAGCTGAAAGCCCATGACTGCATTATTGGTTTTGCCAGTGTCCCCTTACTGTCCCTCATATGAGGGTAGGGTGCAACCAATTACCATTCATTTAGACCATGACCTCACTGATAGAGAGAGTAATGTAACTATGCATCTAAGAAGTGTACTAGTACGAAGTTATGTGGTGGTCAAGATGACCCCTAGATCACTATCAGCCTTGAACAAAAGAAGAGTTACTTGCATTTAAAAGGTTAGTCAACTGAAATATTGGAGTATGAATTTTTGGACATTACATGTTATTCATAATGATTAAGAAGAAATAAAGATAAGTAGAGTTGATAAAAATCATGTTAAACCACAATGCAGCATTATAGAAACATAACATTTGTCCTGTTTTTAGTGAAATACTGCCTTTTAAGGTTATATGACTATGAATTTACAAAGGCACAGCTATACAACAAATGTCTGGTAAAGCCCTGTTTAAAAATTTGATATGCCTATAATTGAAATTTTGGAAGGCCTGGTCAATAAGCCTTATGGATTTTGCACTGATAGAGTTACACTGAGTTACTTGGGGGGTGCTATATGAAAGTATTTTTAGGGGAAACTAGCCTCTCAAAACACCCCAAGCACCCTAGCACTGCTTCTGCAGAAAACAAGCAGGTGTGAAACTACAGCAAATTATTCCATTTAATACAATTAGCAACATCTGAACTTAGGGTGAGGGTTTTGGCAAGCAGGAAGGAACTTGGTTATGTAACTCTACAGTTATTTGTTCCCAACATATTGGTTTCTTTGCTAATTTTCTCTAGTAAATTCCAGTTTCCTCTTGCTTACTTTCTATACCCCTACTTGCAGTGTTGGTTTAGTTCTTAAAATACTTATTGCTGCTTTATGAATGTAACATTGTGTATGAGTGTTATTCTGCTTAAGACTCTGCATCCAAAATCCTTCTCCTTACTCCTCAAAGTACCTACCTGTCAAATCATCATCCCTTCCACTTTTACTTATAACATCCTGCTTGTGTTATGTAAGTGAGCTTTAACTGTGTAGTTCTAAAATATTCCTTCAAATCAAGTAATCTAAATCATCTTGTTATACCTATATTGTATTTCCCTCTTCCCCCTTCCAAATGCATTCATTCAACTCTTTTAATTATGGTCAACAACATATCTTCTGGTTGGTAAAAACACACCTGACCTGCATATGAAACTATAGGTTCTAGAAACATTTTCACTATTTGTATCTTACTGTCATTATCCATGATCAAGAGTTTTGAGTTTTTAAATTACTGTAGTACTTTTTGTTGTACATCTTTTTCACATATCCTTAGCTGTCGCAATAAAATAATTTCTAATCTATAAGCCTAACTATTTAATCTTACCATGTCTCCATACATATGGGTATTGCTGAACTAATTTACGTTGCTTCAAGATGCAAGAACCTTTTCTTCAAATCATTTCTTTTGGAAGTTTAGTATATTCAGTATGCACATCTTTGGTAAACAACCTTTCATATGTTCACTATGCATGTCTATAAAAAACACAGACCTTGTAATTCTGCCACTGCTTCTAATTTAATTCTTTAATCTGAATTTAAGAATTATTTTATTTACTTCATTGTCATAATTCAACTTCTGTTTCTGGCTCCCTGTTTTATATGTGACAAATAAAAGCCTGTTGACACTTATTTGGGATAATTTAACAAGCAGACATTAAATTTACATTTAAATTTGAATTAATGAACAGACTTTGAGCAAAGAAACTCCACAGCTAGTAACCACAACTCTTTGGAGTATACCACTGAGAAAGCAGTCACAGTTGTTCTAGGAGCTTTTACAGTTATGCTTGCCATTATGACCCTGTCATGTTGAAAAAGGTAAATGGATTAGCCAGTTTACCCAGTAGCATATAATAAGCACACACACACACACACACACACACACACACACACACACACACACACACACACACACACACACACACACACACACACACACACACACACACAGACCTGTTGCATATGTGAAAGTTTTTGTGTTTATATAAATAGATGAAAAATATTCATGCATCTATAATCTATGTGTGTGTGTATATATTTATGTGTTTGTGTGTTTATAGATAAATATGTGTGCCTAAATTTATATATATATATATATATATATATATATATATATATATATATATATATATATACATATATATTGATACATACACACACACAGACACACACGGACACACACACACACACACACACACACACACACACACACACACACACACACACACACACACACACACACACAAACTCACTCATTAAGGCTCATGGGTTTTATTACAAGGATGCCCACTGTTTTAGAACCCACTGTCTATGGCAGTATTTTATTTTTGCAGTAACAGTATGAAATGGGTGTCGTGAGAGAAAATATTTGTCAATTTCGATTTGTGCATGTGTTCCGGGACTGCAGAAGTGTAAGCCAGATCTACTGCTGTGCTGTTACCAGTGTACCTCTGTAACTATAATGTAATGTAACTTCTGCAGTTAGTCTTGTAGTCCAGTTTATTGTAGCAGTCTTTACACTGTGCAATTTATTAGCATATGTATTGTATACTATCTGCCTGCTTGGTGTGCATTAACATTGCTTCTTGTCAGCTATACCTGAACCAAGAATTGTGACACTTACCGTATACAGCATGGACCATGTTTCTGAATTTCATTCATTGTATTTAACATGTAGTGTTCTTAAAAACTATGCTACGTATATTTGTTTACAGTTGTTCTATGGTTATGAATTTAATTTATTTTACTAGAACAATGATACATCTTGATGTGTCCAGTAGAACTCCCCAATGTACAAATTACTAAACAGCCATAGTTTTGAATCCATATTTTAGTGTATTTGGAAACATTGTACTTTGCAGTCATCCTCATTTCAGCTAGCACACTGTGACATTTATGTACTGTTGTACTTTATGTTAAAACTGCATGAAATTACTTAAATAAAATGCACTATAAAAAAATTAACTCAAAGCGCTTAGAATAAGTAGTAAACTGTAGTTACTTACCAAGTAATTTTCAATCTTTGTCCACAGCATCTTGAACTCAACAATACCCAATTTACCCGATCCATCTTTCTGTGACTGTTAAGAAATACTACAGTAACATACAAAGACAATTCTTAAAATAAGTGTTACACATTGTTAGTCATAATTAGCATTATATCATGGTATGAAGAGCATGTCAAAGTAAAGACATGTTATTGATAAGCATCCATTCGTTCTCTGAATATCTGTTAATCCATTTCATGGTAGCAGTGGGATCTAGAGCCTCTTAGTATTCAGTGAGAACAGAGCATCCTGCCCAGGATACTTTTGTTGCCAAGTCTATGTCAGGATGCACACAAGGGCATTTTGGATAACTTCCATTCTCCTAAGTCATGCTTTTGGGAGGAAGAAGGAAACCACAGTATCCAATAAGAATTCACGTCAGCTACAGTGAAAATATGTTTACTTTGTACAAATGGTACCTGAGCTGAAAACCAAAATAGAGTGCAGAAAAGGCAGGAAAGAGAACTGGAAGAAGGGATGAAACTATGCAAAGAAGGTTTTTTTTTTTTAAGGGAAAAGTACAGACTGAACTAAACACGTTAACCAATAACTAGAGGAAATGCAAACAAAAAGCAGGAATCTTGAATTAAGTCTTTGTTTCTGTATAGATGACAGGAAAAAGAGGAAGGTTCCTACCATGGAAAGCCAGAAGGAAGGATAATGGAGAGACACTATAAAGATGGGGAAACTGAGTGGGGAGAGTGAAAAGGGATGTCTTGGTCCTTAAAAAGAAGTGCAAGGCCTAGAATCCCACCATCATGAATCTCAAAGATCTTGCTAGTGTGTTGGCCAAATAATCACTAAAGCTGTTCAATAAATGGCTAATGAGTAGTAAGATTTCTGGAGATATCAAAGGGCTTCAGTAATGTGTCTTTCAGCTGTGAATCTGACCACTGTACCAGGGAAAGTAATGGAAATATGCTAACAGAAACACTACTGATATTCCTGGCAGCAGGAGTCTCCAGTATGCAAATTGGCTTCAAATTTGTCAGTCCATTTTAATCCAGTTTCACACTGGTTTATGCAGAAAGTGGGCAAAGGACACTTCATTAATATCACCTACCTAGATTACATTAAACCCTTTAAGTTTGTCCTACAGAGAAGGTGTATCAGCAGACTGAAGGTACTGGGAGTAAAAAGGAAAATGGTTAGATGGGGAGATAAATGGCTGGAGGAAACCAAAGAGTGTGGTGGTAGACAGGATGTTGTAATATGAGAGGGAGTCACTTAGTGGGATACCTACTGTAATTTTGAGACTTGTATGTGCAAACCTCAGAATTTAAAAACAAAAACTACAAAAATGTAGGAGAACAGTAAAGGCTGAACATTGCTGCTCTCTTTTAAAGTTGTTTTTTTTTTGCACGGTAGGGGAAGCCCTCCATAGCCCTGAACTTTATATATACCAACTCCATGACCATTATACCTTTGAAAAAAAGAAATACTCTGAAAAAAAGCAATCTCACACAACTAAGTCCACATTTTTGCTCATTCAATCTCACTATTCTGGGACTTACACTAACAAGGCTCAGAATATCAAATGGTTACCAAAAGTGTGTGTCTAGAGTCAATACTAGGGAGAATGCTCTCCCAAGTGTTCAGTGTAGAAAACATACGATGCACAAATAATGACATCACTATACTTGAAGATGATACAAAAACAGGAGAAAAGGTGGGCCAATCAAAGAGTCATCTTCAGGAAGGATTTAAAAGAGCTGGCTGACAGATGGCTGTTGAGTATCACTGACAAAATACAATCCTGGGAATTGCCAATAAAAGTGATGCAGTAGAAGGAAGACATGGGGATGACTATAATTATGGAGGTGAACCACCAAGCACACTGCAAAAGTTCAGCTGAAAAGGCAAGCAATATGCTGGGTTGTATGTCTAGTGTAATAGATTCCAGTCATAAGATGGCAATTTTATCACTACAGATTTATGGCCTACAGGCAGAAAGTAGTACAAAAATGCAGCAAACAAAGGTGTTGAAGTGATATGATGTACAAAAACAGCAATTAGAAACAGAAAAACAGAAGCTATTATCCCTCTTTCTAGGCGGGTGGTAAAACCATTTCTGAGCACTTTATACAGTTCTGGAGACTTCATCTTAATGCTACAGAAACAGTTTAGGGCAGGGTAAGAAAAACATGCATGTATGGCCTTATTTAGAAGCCACATACAGCATGGGGTATAGAAGAGGGACATGTCTGAAACTTCTCACTACCTTAAAAAGGTGCCATTAAAAAAAAGGAAAATACAACTTGAGGACTCCAGATGGTTAGCAGAGGGTAGGTTTGAGGAATGCAGTTTCAGAGAAGGCATGCTGGATGAATGAAATGTTGTTCCTGAACAGGAGCAGTGTGATGAAAGATGGCGACTGTGTCCAATAATGCATGGAGCAGATGTAAGGCCATCCTTACAACCATGCTAAATTTTTCAGGGATGGGAGGATAACAATGTGAGTAGATGGTTTAAAGTCAACATTGCATTTGTCTAGTAATATATTGGCTATATCCCTTAGATTAGAATGCATGATATTATTATATATGAGCTCAGTGCATTGCTAAACATTATTCCTGAAGAAAAATTTACAGTTTCCTTTGGTGTTTGTAGAGACTTTAAATTCATACTCTGATTTACATTTTCTACTAGTGCTCTTAAATTCTTTGCTGGTATGTTTCAGTGTGGTCTTGAGGTAGGGGGATGGAGATTTTTTACAATTTTGTATTATTTTTCCATCTTTTGTTATACAGTTTATCAACACAGGCATTCCACTACTGAGATTTATTCCTAACTTTACTATTATATTTAGGGTGGATGGGTACAGACTTTTCTATGCAGCTGTTCAGGTGCTGGCAGAAATTCAATGTGAACATGGTAACCTTCTGTGCTGGGCACATTTGTGGGGCATTGTTAGGAAATTTGAGTTAGTCTTTAGGGATTTTTCCAGGGCAAACCTACTTCAGCTTGTAGAAGACAGTCTCATCTGGTGATGGGATGGTGTCACAAGGCCTAATGGAGGAGATAAGTGATTTGTTGTCATATTTAACCAGGAATGAGGAGATGCAGGGTAGGATACAGGCAGGGGCTAGGTGGCTAGGGAGTAAATCATAGATATTCCTTTATTTTTATTTCTATAATGTCATTTACATTAAACAGTACAAAAATATAGAGGTTGCTACTGTAATGAAAAAACAGGATATAACCCCAAACAAGAATGAACATATAACTACAGAAAGAAGTATAGTCTTGTGGAACATAATGGTGCTACTGCAAGACAATGCTACCCGTGACTTGTCTATGAATATATTACAGGAAAAAAATCTTCAAAAGCAGTTAAGAATGACAAAATTGTATTGAAATTAGACTGAATATAATATTTTTACAGCAAGCATAGCAGACTTTATAAAAGTCATTGTATTTAAATATATTGTCAAGGATAAATTGACCTACAACATTGCCACTTTACATACATACATACACACGCACACACACATATATATACACACACACACACACACACACACACACACACACACACACACACACACACACACACACACACACACACACACACACACACACACGCAGTGTCATGCTTAATTTTGTGTATGTGTATACATACGTACATATGTCCACATGCATGGTTGCATAAAATTAACCTTTACTTCCAACAGGATTTGCTTTAAAAATACCAGTTAATGATAAAATGACAAATTCTTCTGTCAGTTAGTAAATTAACTTTGTCCTTAAAAAAAAAGAGGATCTTATGGAAAGCAATCTATATGCTAGCCATCCTAGATGAGCTAGGTGGATATTTTAACACATATAATACAAATAAATGATCCCTCGCCAACTGATGCAACACTAATAAAGTAATCCATAATCAACTACTGCATTTGGCTCCATTTCTACAGGCCATTTCAAAAAAGGAGATTATCACATTGGAAGCTAGTATGATAAATTGTTTTGCTAATCTAATGGCACATATAATATGCAAGATGTATCCTCGCTTTATACCAGCATCCCTCATTGGGCGGGTATTAATGCCTTGGAATACTGGCTAAATAAAACCAATTTATACCCCCCAGGGATGAACACCTTATTGTTGTGTATGGCTGAACACATTCTAACTAAAAATGTTTTTTATTTCCAACAAAACTGCTATTGGCAACTACAGGGTACGGCTATGGGTGCATCCTTTGCACCCATTTATGCTGATCTTTTTATGGGCTACATGGAAGATATGATTTTATATGACCCTTTGCACAACATATATCTACCTGAGATTGATATATGGAGAAGATACCTGGACGACTGTTGGCTTATATGGAAAGGAGGTGAGGAATACCTCCAGGAATTTATTCAACATTTGAATGGGAACATCTGGAGTATCGAATTCACTGTGGAATATAATAGGAGTGCAATCAGTTATTTGGATGTCAATTTAATTCGACGGGAGGATAACACTCTTAGAACGTCCGTACACAGAAAATTCTCACAATATAATACCCTTCTACATGCTGATAGTTTTCATCCGAAACATATTATTCGGAACATACCGAAATCACAGTTTGTGCGGATGAAAAGGATTTGTTCCTCAGTGGATGATCTTCAGAGTCATCAAATGGATCTAACCAAGAGATTTTTGTCCAGAGGTTATTCCACTCATACTATTGAGTCAGCAGTCCAATTTAGTAATGCTAAATCCAGGGATTCTCTTCTCCAATACAATACTAAAACTCATAATGAGGAATCAGATGTATGTAGATTTGTCACCACTTATGGCAGGAATAGTGCCAATTTAGTAAATATTATTAATACTCATTGGAATATATTGAATTCTCATCCATTGTTGGAAGATTATCTCGAGAACGATGTTATTTTTCCTATAGGAAAGGCAAAACTTTAGGAATTTATTTTCACACTATAAAAAAACAGGGTCATGGATCACACTCCAACTCAAAGAACACTTACTGGAGATAAACTTTCAGGCATTTATCCATGTGGACATTGCAGTTTTGTAACTATATTTTCAAAACTACTTCTTTCACTAGTAGGAACACTGGACAAATATACGACATACAGTTTTTGGTAACTGCAGTTCAGACTGGATTATTTAACTTGCCACATGTACATGTCATGCATTTTATATTGGCCAAACGTCTAGACAGTTTCGTGTCAGGATCTCTGAACACCTTGGTGACATTAGAAACAGAAGATTAACTAATGCACTATATAGACATGTTATCAAACATCCCACTGCCAAATTTACATTCACCATCATTGATCATATCATAGGAATCGATCTTTTAAAACAGGTTGGCATGATATCCTAAATACCAAAGAAAAAGGTGGATCATTAAACTTGGGGGCTTTTCCCTCCTGGATTAAATGATAAATTATAATTTGTAATTAACCATCACTTGCATTACGATATGTACTTATTTCTTATCAGGTTGCATTGCTTAGGTTTTGCATTTCAGCTCATTTTAGGATACTGTGGCTGGTATTCAACACCAGAATTCTTATAACCTGACTTTTGTTTCGGGTTTATTTTTGGGCATTTACCCTTTATTGTATGTTTTTTATTAAGTTTGTTTATTATCACTGATATACCAGTATACTGTGTCTCTTTGGATTTTTTCATTATAATCTGGAGATATGCATGCAAATCAGGCAAACTTTTTTGTTTACTGAACTATGTATTTTTCAATTACTTTTGCCTTGATTGTATTTTTCAATTACTTTTGCCTTGTTTGCATTTTTGACTTATCAGGAAGTGATGTCATATAGATGCCTTAAAGAACATTATATAAGATGATGACTAAGTGCTTTTTGCTGACTATACTACTGATGAAAGCCTTGCTGCTGAAACCGGTCTAGTTTCAGTTTTATTAAACTACTTTTGAACCTTCCTTGGTGCTGGCCTTTTTTCTATTTTAACACATATAATACAAATAAATGATCCCTCGCCAAATGATGCAACACTAATAAAGTAATCCATAATCAACTACTGCATTTGGCTCCATTTCTACAGGCCATTTCAAAAAAGGAGATTATCACATTGGAAGCTAGTATGATAAATTGTTTTGCTAATCTAATGGCACATATAATATGCAAGATAGTACATTTTTGTATTTTGAAATTGTTCTGCATATACCATTTGCTTATATAACATTTTCTTGTTGCCAGTAAACAACTTGCCTTATAATTCTGCAAATTATTGTTTAGACTGCATTCAAAGTTAATTTTGTACCATCAAATTTTTATTGGCTTTTATTTCTTATTTCTTATTTATATACTCATGGATATAGATTGTACAGACACTCTCACAAGAATATTTAAGTGCAGTTTTGAATCCATCAACTGTTTAATTGTTTTTTGTTTGGATCTAATTGGTATTTATTTCAATGTGCCATACAAAGCTTGATGTTCAGAAAATTTTCTATAGTTCAGTGTTTAACCTGCAGGGACATTTTCTTATATAATGTAACTACATCCTCAAAGAGTTGAGGCATACATAATAGTCCAAATATATTAAGCATTTGTAATCCACATTTTGCTGTAATTAAATACACCATTTTTTGTCTATGTATATGTATATGTATCTTAAAACATTTAAGTTAAATACACAATTTTTTGTCTATGTGTATGTATCTTAAAACATTTAAAAAGTAGCAGTACAGTTGTGTATTTTTACTGGTATGCCTAGCATCGTCAGTGATGATGAAAATTATAATAATTCTTCATAACAATCATGCATATATTTACTAACTTTGTTTCACGGGAATAAAGTTCAATAAGGTTTCCAAATACTGCTTGATTTTCTTAAATACAGATTCTAAATATTCCTCATTCAACTATATAGTTGAATGAGGAATATTTAGAATTAGTATTTAAGAAAATGGTAATTTTCTTATCTGTTTTAACTGATTTGTCAGCAAATGGGTGTTGTCCAATGAATCTTCAAGTAGTAATCTTCCTGTAGGAAGGTAAACTTCAGTGCAGACCTTTTCTCACGTCACCAGGTACATTATTAACTACAAAATGAAATTAGCTAATTTATACTTATTTAAGATGTATCATAAGTCATCTAAATGTATAATCACATGTGTGTGCTGACAGGCTCATAGGGTTATACACGAGTACTAGGCTCGCTGCCCTTGCAGGCCATCCTGCAGCTTACCACTTTCTCTTTTTGAGTTCAAAATAACCTAAACCATTTGTATGCTGCAGGTAACCTTTGCATCTGTCTTTCTCCTTACACAAAGATTTATCCATCTATCACAAACATAGCTTAAACCACTTTTTAAATATATATTCATCTGCCCCCAAAGCAGCAGCACATGCTAATACTAGATTACTTTCTTCTGAAGCAGTATTTTCTGATGTCAGTTTTTATCTGCAAGTCGTTCTCCCTACCTGCTTTTCCTCTTCACTTCTTTCTCATCTTCCTAGCAAGGGTGAGGCAATGGGTAGACATCACCTCCACCTGAATCCTTCTCTCCAAGATTTTGTTCATTCCCCACGTGGTAGGCTTCTTCTTTATTCCATGTTCTCCATTTCCTAATATGCCGTCTATTAATGAACATGGTATTTCAGCATAGGCCATATTAGGGTTCCCTTTAATAGGAAGGTGACATCTGTGTCACTAAACTCTGTGTCACAGTCAGTATGCCTCAGTATCCTATCATTACAAGATTTAGTAGTTAGCATAGATGATTACGGCTCTGTTAACAAACTACTTCCTGAGTTTCAGCATTTGTCCCTTAGTTGTTATTTTTTCTACTGTCATACAATGCACCCGGGTTGCCACTATAAAGGGAAGTTGTATTTGGTGGGTTCAGACGGCTAAGAAACAATCAAATAATTCAAAGGCTAATTTTGCCTATTTTGTTGATTTCCTATTGTACTGCATAGCACAGTTCAGGGTTGAAGGTATGATTATAATGTAGAAATATTTTTCTTCCTAGAAGTAATAACAGATATATTACCCCTTGCTTTCCCTCACCAAATTGCATAACCAGATATTTTTTGAAATATACAAACTGGAATGGAGTTACAACATTTAAAAATTACATCTGACATATCTACCTCCTTTAAATTAGAGATAAGTCAGGCACTATCCCTCAATGTTTACAGTCAGTCAGAGTGAACACAGAAAACAGAATATGAAATGCATTCTTCTTAACAAGAAGGGCTTATCAGTGTCCTGTGGAGAGGATTTTTGGCAAGATGAGTATTCACATTTACCCCCGAACCAGTGTTACAGGACTAGTTCTTAGCCATTGCGTATCCCGAATTTTGATGCAATTCTTCTCACACTCAAGCTAGGTAGAGTTTTAAGCCTCACAAGTATCACTGCTTATCACAACCAACAAACAATGTACAACTCTTCAATATATTCTCTAACTGTGGGTTTCAACAAATGATTTTAGAGTTATCTTCCAGTCAGTGAAAGACACAGCAATTTCAATGAAATTGTATTGCAGCACTTAGCCTGCTAAAGCAAACCTTTTTCACTTAAAGCCAACCAAATAGGAACCTAATCAAACAAAAACTAACAAGATCCACCATATATATGAGTAAGAGATTATACAATAATCCTACACTTAACTGTCCTTTGAAAATAGTGCACCTGGTTGCACAAAAGACAAGGGAAACAAAATATTATACAGCAAGGATCTGTGCAAATCTCCTGCAGATCATGGCCTTTGTGACATAATGGATCAATCTTTGAGGTAAGTATTTTGGTTATATTTATTCCAAGGTGTTTTTGCCCCCATGTCACTGACCATCAGACCCTTAATTACAGCCCACTTGTTTCCATGCATTCGGAGTTTTTTAGAACCACATGGGTTACAGCTGTCCATGGGGAAGTCATTTATTCAGCTAGCCATGAGGGTTCTTTCTTTCTGGCATCCTGGCTATAAGGGCATTTATAATCATCCTGACAGACCCCTGGGCTGAGGAATGAATAGCCCACAATGCCTTCTCCGTGGGAGTACATACTTCTTTGATGAAGGAATCCACCAAGCTGTGGCCTGGACAGCCAGATGCTGATCCCCTGCCACACAAGAATTTGCATCACTGTCCCTCTTACAAAGGGACATGACAGTGTGCAGTCAGTCCCCCCCACCCTTCCCCCTTCCTCACAAGGGGTACACCCATCCTCCCCTGCTTGCTGTGTCAAGTGTCTGGGTTGCTGATCATACTCCCTTTACACCATTGGAACTGATGATACCAGTTTCCTAGACTGTTCATTTTAAAGATTTCATCTACATTTTGTTGAACTATTTTCATCACTGTGGCAACAACAGTTTAATTTTTTTCTTGTAAACAATACAGACCAATTGTCTTCCATAAAGTAAAAATAAAAGTATTAATAAGTGAAATAAAATAAAACAAATTAAACATTATTTGGATTATACATAAAGAGTCTGGATTCACAGTACTCATACACCAAAGGTACCCTAAATAAAATAGGAAACATTAAAGGATACATCAAAGTAAAGAAGAATCTCTGTGCATGTAGGAAGGGTGAAGCCATCAGTTTTAATATCAGTACCTGTAAGAGATAAAACACATTTTACTTTGAGAAGTAATACATACAAATGTCATTTTTATCTTAAGTTGTTTCTTATATAAAAACAGTTGGATCATTCTTTTGATTTTAGTACTTTCCCATATGGAAGAGGGAAGTAAACCTGAATAAACGTACGCGAGCTGCAGTTTGCTGTAGAGTGACAGACAGGTGGTGGGACACTCATTTTTCTCTTAAGTAGTGCAAGGAGGTCACCTGCAGCTATCATCACAGATCAGTGTAACTCATACAATTATCTTGTTTATGATCATAGGTTTTAGTAACCAAAAGATGAATTATAATCACACAAATGCATAGAGATATATAACGTTAGTCATTTTATACTGATACTTTTAGTTCCAAATATTTCAAATATAAAACAGATCAAACAGAAATTCAAGTAATACGTTACTTAACTAAATTAATAATGCTTTTGCACTAAATAGGTTCCACATATTTCAGACAGTATATCCTCATGGATATAGCTATGCATACTTAGTATACTCAAATAAGTACATTTGTTTGAGCATGGCTTAGATATTTTATGGCTGAAAGAGCACAGAAAACTTAAGCCCTTCTAAACTAGTGTTTGCTGTATAGAGCTGTACAAAACATGCCTACTTGATAGGAATGCACCTCTGGAAATAGCATTTTTAAGTTATAACTAGAAACAATTGCAAATGATGTGTCCCTTTCCAAAATGTATAGGGCAAAAATTAAGGGTTGAGTACATTTTTAAATCGGGGGGGGGGGGGCAACATGAGGTTTGAGTACATAATATACATTTCTGGCTACACCCCTGTAAGTGCCTGTTATGTCTATTGTGTTGTTTCTGTTTGGGACATTGTTTGTGAGCGGAGATAATAATAAGGCTCCCTTTTTCCATGAGCGTTTCCATATGTGTTTGTCTGTCTCCTGTCAGAGAGAACTAGATTAGGTGCTAGCCTCTGAGGATTGTGTTACTTGCAGGCTGTTAAGGTATGAAATGTGGACATGACCTGACAAATCCTTTCTGAAGTTCAGTGCACTGAACAGTGGTATACCAGTGTTAAATGTAGCATCCTGACATCCTCTACACAGGAGATATTTGCTTTGAGAGCACTATTTAGGAGTATCTTTGTCTCTCCATGCTTTCTGTGCCGGAGGGCATTCCGCAAATTTATGTCTAAAGACTACTTGAGAATGACTACAGTATGAACATTTTGTGGTCATATCCTTACCAAATATTTCTTGATGTTGTACCAAGTGCGAAGAACAGTCGAGCTGAGTGAGTCTCGAGTATTGCCCATTGACAGAAGAGTTTCAGTGTTAACTTCAGCCTGCTGGTCTAATGTTCTAGAGTCATATTCAAGAGGCTTGTTATGCTATCGCTTCAAGAGGCTACATTTCTGGTTAACAATTCTTTGTAAAGAGCTAGCATTCATTAAAGATTCCCTCCAGCAGTTTCCTCAACTCTCATTCAATGACTTGCTTTTCAGTAGATTTCAAGTCAACAAGGAAGAAAGGTCTTTCAGTTAGTAATAACATACACATTATAGTCAATGGCTTATAAATGTTTATCATTAAATATTAATGGTTTGAACAATAATTTCAAAAGAGCTGGATTAATTAAATATATCAAAATGCATAAAGCCCAGAACATCTTTTTACAGGAAACTCATCTATTAAAAAATGATCTACAAAAATACTCAAAACATGAATCAGCCAGAATGGTATAGCCATTGAATAAGATTAAGAGAAGGGGCACTCTTATTCTATGGAAAAATACTTATACTATGGCAACAATTATAGATACAATTTCAGATAAAGATGGGATGCTAAGCATGGTTATTTTGGAAATCAATAGAAAGTATTATACTTTGATTAATACATACTATACCAAGACTGAGTACTAAATATGTTGACAAATATCTGGACCTGATTACTTTAAATGCAAAAGGGGAAATTACAGCAACAGGTGATTTTAACTGCCTATTATCAGGGCAGTTAAAATCACCTGTATTCTCATAGATTTTCCCTTAGAACTAGCCAGTTTTCTAGTTTTAGCACTCAAAACTGTTTCTGTTCCCTTAGAACTAACCAGTTTTTCTAGTTTTAGCACTCAAAACTGTTTCTTTGTGCTCGGCACTGTCCAGATCTTGTTGCAAGTACTAAATATTCTACATATTACTGCAGCACTCAACTTTCCTCACTTACCAAGAGGAAATCATTTCTTAGTACTTTAATAAGCACTAACCAGACATGTCTAAATGTCAGCTCCCTGTGTTTTTTTCTGTCCACCTGATGAATCTGGGCATCTTGGGGCAATGTAGCAATTGCCTAATGTACACTGACAACCCTCTCTTCCTACCACCCAACACTACAACCTGTGAGAGATGCACTTATATAGTCAAACTGGAAGCCAAGCTCTCTCCAGCTAAGACTGGACCATACAGTCAAGAGGAGAAGGTAAACATCACACCGCACTCTATGCACAGTCCATCAAAACCTGCATCACCCAAACCTACACATAGTAACACAAAACACACACCTACATTTGTGGAAGCCCTCAATAAAAATCTGACAAACAACAGAGACCTCCAAAGCTGAAACGCAATCAACCATCACCCCCCCAACACTACCCAAATGACACATAGCCCACAAAATCAGTGTGCCTCTCAACCTCAGCCAATAAGGCAAAACAACGTACCCAACACACTAGTCATCGGCGACTCTATAATCAGGCACACTGACGTCCCTCTCACCAGGCTAAACAAGGAGAATGTTACTGTCAGCTGCCTGTTGGGTCCCAGGATCCACCATATAATGCACACACTCAGGTTACTCCACAAGTATAAATACGACTTTGTCATTGTCCATGTTGGAATGAATGACCTGAGATGTACCTCCCTGGACTACATGAAGAGAGACATAGAGGAGCTCTCTGACCATGTGGCCCAGGCAGGTATGACACTAGCCCTGAGTAGCATCCTGCCCTCACCCAGAATGATACCACAGTACAAGGACAAAATGATTGATTTCAGTAATTGGCTAAGCTTCTGGTGTCATTCCAAGGGGATCCAGTATCTGTCTGCCTGGGACAACATGATCGGCAGGCAACGATGCTTTGCCAGAGATGGCCTGCACCTGTCGCCGCTGGGATTCTGGATACTGGCTAAGGCTCTTATTGCCCATATAGTGCCTTTTTTAAGCAAGGCTCAAACATCAAATGCACCACCATAGTAGAGACAAACAAGCAAAATCTAGGGATAATTCTACTCAATACTAGAAGTCTAAACCTCAAAATGCACTAATTCGAGGCACTTCTTAAGATGGGGAACATCGACATCTGTGCAGTGACAGAGACCTGGTTTAAGGCTCCAGAGAGCACCACTGCATTACCTGGCTACAAGTCTTACTACACCTTTCGGCCACCTAACATGGACTGAAACACTAAAGGAGGAGGCTTGTCCATATTCATAAAGGATATTCCACCTCCATGCTAGTTGCTCAACATAATGCATCCGAAATTATCCAAGTACAATTAACACTGGGCATGACTGCAATTCAGGTTGTAGCTTGTTACAGATCCCCTGCCATGCCCCAGGACACCCACTCCATGTTTCTCAATATACTGGATAATATTAAGGTACAATCCAATACCCTAATATTGGGAGATTTCAACTACCCCACCATCAACTGGGAAAACTACTGATGTACTAACTCACCTGCCCAACGTTTTCTGGAATTCATCAGTTCCAATGCCCTGGATCAGCTTGTCCATACTCCTACCAGGGGCAGCAACATCCTGGATCTGATCATTACCAATATGGGTAACAGATGCTCCATGCCAGAGGTCAACTCCGACCACAAGCTAATCACCCTACACATCCATATCCTGCCCCCACCCCCCATTAAGGAAACCACCATAAAAAATTTCTCCAAAGCCAACTTCATGCTTCTTAAGTCAGAAGTGGCCAACTTCACTTCACCCCACACAGATGGAAAATAAGAGACACAACTGCTGAATCATATACAAAAGCACTGTATAAGCACATACAAGAGTGCATGGACCGTGCCATCCCCAACAGAAGCAAGACACTATCCTCCAAAAAAGGAAGTCAATCTGGTGGTCCCCTACCATAAACAATCTCTACAACAAAAGAAAAAACTGTTGCAAAAAAGAGCAAAATCCCATGATTGCAGGAACTCCCTAATCAGCCTCAGCAAGCAGTTGAGATCCCTTATAAAATCTTCCAAAGCTAGTTACAAAAATAAAATCGCCATGGATTCTAAAGACAACCACAAAGCTTTCTACAGCCATGTCAAGAATCTCAATGGCAACACTCAGATATGCTCAGAACTACAGCACAATGGCACTACATTTACAGAACCAACTGATATTGCCAACATCCTGGCAGACAGGTTCAGTGCAAAATTTACCCCCCTCACCCCCCCAAAGGGCCCATCTCCATACTAGAAGGTTGCAAAGCCCCTGTAATCACGGATGCACAGGTAAAGACTGCACTCTCCAAAGCCAAGACCACAGCATCCATGGGACCAGACAACATTCCAAGCTGTGTTCTGCATGAACTACAGAACGAACTGGCACCCCACCTAAGTACCATGTTCAACCATTGCCTCACTTCAGGCTTTGTGCCTATGGAATGGTGTACAGAGATGGTTATCCCACTCCACAAAGGAGGTGCCACCACTGACCCCAGGAACTACCGCCTCATTAGCCTGATGAGCCTGGTCTGCAAGGCCATGGAACGCATCATCCTGGAGCTTTTAAACAAAGACAGAGGTAACCTCCAAACTCTGGACCCCACTCAGTTTGGGTTTGTAAAGGGTAGATCATGCCTCCTAAACCTGATTGACATCTTCAAAGCAGCCACCAGAGCCATAGACGAGGGTAAGGTGGTGCACACAGCCTATCTTGAGCTTGCCAGGGCATTCGACACCATACTCCACTCTGGTATTATAGATAAACTCACTGAACTAGGCATAAATCCATATGTCACAAGATGGGTGACAACTGGCTCACTGACAGAACCCACACAGGGAAAGTAGCCGACTCCAAATCCGACTTCAGACCAGTGACAAGCAGAGTACCACAGGGTTCATTCCTGGGTCTTCTCCTGTTTGGTATCTACTTCTCTGAAGTCCAGGCTAATACAGCCAGTCTCTAGCTAATGAAATTCACAGATAACTGCAAACTAGGAGCCATAATAGATTTGCCTAAGGATGTGGACATTCTACAAAGAGGCCTCACTGATACTGATGCTTGGTGTCAAAGTCATGGCCTAAAGCTCAATGCCAAGAAGTGCATTGTCATCTCCTTTGGGAAAAACACTATACCCATGAACTACCACATAGGCGATAGCCTACTAAACACAGAAAGTGTGATAAGTGACCTTGGGACACAGGTGGACAGTAGTCTCTCCTTTGATAATCCTTCTATGTGACACACCTCATCACAAAGGGGTTCTCCTCCAGAAAAAGAAAGGTCATCGTTTCTCTCTAATCATCCCTCATCAGATCCATTATAGAGTACAACCCCCCATTTGGCATGTACCGCGCAAGACATCTGCAACAACTAGAAAGGCCACATGAATACCTTACTAGGAGGATTATCAGCCTCAAACAGATGCCATAAGCAGACCGTCTCAATAAATTCCAGCTCTACTCTGTCGCATATCGCTTACTCAGAGGTGACCTCTTCCTAACATACAAAGCCATGTCTAACCCAGATCTGATGGACATGCTACACTTAAAGAAATCCCAATCTCTCCGAGCCACATGCTCCAGGGACCTAAACCTTGTCACCACAATAAACAGAACATGCTGGAGGGATAGATTCCTGTCCCAGAGACTTCCCATGTTCTGGTACAGGCTACCTATTCATGTCAAGCAGAGCTCCTCTTTAAGAGAAATCTTGACAACTGGATGGGAAACAGGAAATTCACCCTGGGGATCACTGCTGTGGTGCTGCTCGACAGGGGCATAGGAAAATAATTTTCTTGGGTGGTGAAAGCCAGGGAACTTCGATTGGCTAGGCTTACATAGGCCCTAGGGCCGATAGCCTAGTACATACCTATGAACCTATGATATTTCTAAAAATGGTAAAATAAAACTAACATCTCAAGCTGAGAAGTTAAATGACTTTACAAACCATATGAACCTTAAATATATACATGGTCTAAGAGAACATTATTCCTTATTCTATACTTACTATTCATATCAGTTTTGTATACAAACAAACATTGATAAGGTCTTTGTATCAAATAATATATACTCTAAAATAAGTGATGTGTCTATAATGACTTTTCCAATTTTGGACCATAATGCTATAAACGTTACATTAACTATGCATACAGATGATTTAAGATTTCTACAGAGAATTCCTGCTTACATAACTAAGTTAAAAGACTTTAGGGAATGGATAATGAAAGAAATTGACATGTTTATGGAAACAAATGATAATGGTGAAGTGACTGATACTATACTATGGGACACCTTTGAAGTTTATATATATGGTGGTAGAATAACATGTTGGTACCTTAAAAAAAGGAGAGAGTGTGACAAAGAACTTTTAGACTTACAAAAAACATCATAATTTCATTATGTGCTACTTTGTTATTTGGTTTTGCATCCATTTTTATCCTGTCTAAGTTAAATAAAAAATACTTAGAAGTTCTGAATCATAAGGTAGCCATAAACCTGGAAAAATTGAAATTACAATCTTATGCTGTAAATCCAAAATATCTACATAAAATAACAGTAAGATCCAAAAAAATAAACAATCAAAATCTTATTAATGAGATTAAATATAAAAGTGATGGTTCAGTTAACAGTACATCTAACTTAGGGGGCATAGTAGAAGTGTTCAAAAACTACTATAAAGATATAAATAACAACACACCACTTTTGGAGACAGATAATGTAATAAATACTTTTATTCAAGAAAATATAACTACTAAGGTGTCAATGCAACAAAATATATTAAAATAAACAAATAACACTACCAGAAGTGAAAGAGCAAATAAAAAATTTAAAAGATAATAAAGCTCAAAGAACGGATGGAATAATTCCTGAACTATATAAGATTTTTCCTGAATATATAATAAAGAAAATGATGAGGGCCTTTACTAATGGTTAAGCAAAAATGTATAACATCCCCATTGTGGAAATACTCAATTATCTCCCCCATATTAAAACTAGGTAAGGACCCTAAATCTTGTGATTCATATAGGCCAATTCCTTTACTAAAAACTGATTATAAAGTTTTCATGACAATATTAGTTAATAGGATAAATAAAATGTTACCTAATCTAATACATAATGATTAGACAGGGTTCATTCTTCATAGAAAAGTGCAAGATAACATTATTAAATTACTATCATTAATACACATAGCATGCAAATGCAGAAAACAAACTATTATCAGCCTAGACATAGAAAAGGCTTTTAATTCTATTACTTGGCCTTATATACAAAGAATTGGTTTTGAATTTTCCTCAGATTTTGTCAACTTATTAATGAAAATTTATAGTGGGGAACAAGCTTATGTGAAAACTGGATCATGTCTATCCTCACCACTAGAAATACTCAAGGGAACTAGACAAGGTTGTCCTTTGCCACCATTATTGTTTGCTCTTTCAATGGAACCCTTTGCTACATATATCAGAAACAAGCAAAATATAAAAGGCTTTCAAGTTAATAAGGACTATTGTCCTAAGATACAATTATTTGCTGATGATTTGTTGTTAACATTGGGTGATACTGACAGTTCTTTGCATGATGTTATAAATACCTTAAGCAAGTCTGAAAGAATTTCAGGGCTTACATTTAATCATAATAAATCCAAAACATTACTAATTAACAAAAAGATCAACAAAAACCTAAGAGAGAATAGCCTGTTTAATTGGGAGAATGATGGATTAGAATATTTGGGTGTCAGTATAGAGAGTACATGGAAAGAGTCTGTTAAACTAAACTACAATAATTTAATAACCACCATTAGTGAACTAATCAAAAGATGGAATAAAATATTCTTCATAATGGAGGATATGCTCTCTTTCATTAACTTGGAGCAGTAATGGGATAGCATCCCCTAGCTTAGATCTTTATTCCAAATCAGTTACAATTAATGTAATATTACATTGGATCACACCTACTTATATATCTGGCTGGAAAACAATACATGAGATTCATATAACTAATGTCAGAACTATAGAAAATCAGTTTAAGGAACAATATGGAATAAGTAGAGTTCATTGGCTTTTACGTGAATTTTGTTTATTTAATAAGAAGTTTGATCATTTTTCTTATGGAATTAATCAAATATTTAATAACTTTAAAAATATAATTGATTGTAATTACAACATTAAACAATTTTTATTTCTTATATTCCCTATAGCATACTCCCCTGATTGCCTAGATTCTTTCAACATCAATGCGATGCAAAAATTAAAGGAAAATAACTTGATATTCTGGCATCAGTTTATTGAAAATAAGAGTGTTAAAGCACTAAACTCTCTTTTATGTAGTTTTGATAATAGTCAAGCCAGTTGGTTCTTTATACACTCATTACGGCAGTTTATAGAAAACAAAATGAGAGTATCAAGCAACCTAAAGACTGAACCTATACCTAGTTTGATCCAGCTTTTTATTAGGTGTCTTGAAAAGACAGATAATCAAAAATTAAGTATCTCACCTATCTATAAGATACTAAGAGAAGACACCCTAAAGTTTGACTCAGATTTATGGAATTACTATGTAAAGATTAATGGAGAACAAATATCTGATGAATCCAAAAAATTGTTACTGAATTCTACATATGGTACCGCTTGTTCATTATATTGGAGATTGTGTACATGGAAATTTATAAATAGGAGTTTCTATACTCCACATAAAATAAATCTTATACTCAAAAACAGTGTAAGTAATTGTTGGAATGTGATGAATTACTAGAGGGCAACTGGGTTCACATGTTTATTTAATGTAGAAATATTGTTCAATACTTGTTATTTTGTAAATGCTTTATGGTCTGATAACTGTCACATTTCTAACTCACTAATCCTATTAAATGTTCCTATAACCTAATGTAATACCTAAATCTCAGATTCACTTACTCTGGTCAATTCTTGCAATTGCCAGAAAAGTTATTACTTTCAACTGGAAAAGTAAACAAGATTTAATGTTTAAAGGTTTTATTAATTTAGCAAAAGTTGTTTGTAAAAAAGAACTACAAACCATTTGTTATAGAACTCATAACATTACTCATAAAAAATAGCATGGCAAAAATTGGGA